>NW_004057898.1:0-66626 GCF_000277815.2 Encephalitozoon hellem ATCC 50504
TTGGGAGGCAAGATGGATTGCTGCTCCTGTCTCTGCTCCTGCCTGTTGTTGGGGGTGGATTTCTTAGATGCGATTGGGTAGTGAGTGATGTTGCAGATGTGTGATATACTCTGTGAACTGCTATAATCGAGATGTTCGTCATCATCTCCATATGGAAATTTTCTGTCATGTATAATCGATCGAGGATGCTAGCCCATGGAAAGTTCTGACAATTCCTTTCAAAAACGTATTGAGAATCTATTCAGAGTTTTGATACAAAGATGTTTGAATGACGACGGACTTCTCGATTTAAAGACTGATATCGAAAAATTTGCTAGTATCTACAAAGACCAGACATCAAATGAACAAAAGGAATCTTTAAATGCATTAGTAAGAGAAATAGACCATTTTATAAGTATAGTGGGTAATTGCAAGATTCAAATACCGGATGTTGCAGCGGAAGAAGAGTTGTTATCAAAAACACTAAACGATATTTTTCCTGAATTACAGAGCGATGATATTAATAGTGCTGCTCGCAAAATATTTAATGATATTTACAATTTAAATGAGGAATTTGGCCATAGTATACTACAAGAAGAAGCTGAAAACTTCTCGGTATCGGATTTTGTTTCAAGAAAAATTCAATCCTTTCAAGATAAACTTAATGAGAAACTAAGTAATTTTGTTGGTCATAATGAAGTTATTGATGCAATATTGGGGTATTATAGAAAACTCAAACCCTCTGACTTATCCCAAAAGGCCCCTACTGGTACTGGTATCATTGAAAGAGTCATTCAAAAGATTAAGGAATTAGGGGTAGGTGGTATACTCATTGGGTTTATTATTGTGTTAGTTATCCAGGGGATTCTCTGGGCCACTGGACAACATGATGGAGTGATCGGGAAGGCATGGAGTACAACATTATATTCAGTGGCAACGATTGGAGCAATGTTATATCTAGTATGGGTTGCTAAAAAAAGTTATAATTCGCTTGATCGTGCTTATAGTGTAATAACGGGAGAGGTTACTCATGGTGGAATAATGGAAGTGCTGACGAACAGAGAAACACTGACGGCGATTGCAAGCATGATACCGATGGTTGTTGGAATTCCGAACATGGGAACCATTCTGAGCAGTATATATGGCTTAACGGTTGCTGCGACTAGTATTGTGATGATATATGTTCATAATCTTTCATTGACTGAAATGAACTTGAAGGAGATAGGTGTAGTTATGGTTGGAAACATTTTGGTGATTTCACTATACCTTATTGGGTATAAGAAGAGTTTTGAAGACGATGGCTATGGACCCAACTATCGAATGCATATCGGAATGATTATATTCGTCTTCCTTCTACTCCTTTTGTCCTTCATTTCGAAAAGAAAGACTAATAACACTACAGAACCCGGGATTAAGTCTCATGTAGTGTTTACGATAACCTTACTAGTTAGTACGTTTGTGTCCTTTGTCGCAGGGCGTGAATACAGACAACTATATGGAGGCGTGAACGGTTACGAGAGTCGCACAGCTGCCTGATAAAGAATGCCATATGAAGCGTTTTTCTATTTATTTGAAATGCTTGAAGTATTCTTGAGGCCATATGCATCAAGAGCTTTTGGACGTTATGAGTTGATATGGGCTGTGCTTATATCTCTTCAGCACTCCTTTCGGCAGTTTATTTTATCTAAGTAGAGGAGCAGCACCACCTGTCTTTTTGTTGAAATAAACAGATCCTGACGGGGTTTTATAATAATCTTTCTTATTCTAGATAAATCTTGGCGGGTTTTTGGGCTTTATATTGGAAATCAAAACAATCCCTGAAAGATGTTTGTCCTTTTGAACTTTATATCGAAAATAAAAGAAGCCCCCCCCCAAGTATGTTTGGCTTTGTGCTTACTATTGCTTTATATGATTATGCAATGGGACGGGAATCCCATGTTCAAGGAAGCCAACTAATTGACAACCTGAAGATTGTCCCGAGTCCATCAATGATTGGAATGCTGAAGGAGATGAAAGGTCTTTTTTCGTATGTATCTGAAAATGAGAAGTTTGACGGGGAAGGTATTGAGGTAAAGCATGACGGGAGGATGTTTGTAGTTCCCAGTACTGAGGATGTTGAGAAGGCTGTAGATGTTCTAAAGAAGTACCCGGCACCAAGCGAAGAGGCCATTAGTGCCATGAGGTCTGGAGACGGAAATGCAGAAGGCCAGCTAGGGAACTTTATTGTGTATTTTTTGGATAGCTCTGGGTATAAGGAAAGTTTGCAAAGAAATAAGGAGGGTTTTGCAGAATTCGTATCTACGGATTTATCTCTTGCGTCTTCGCTAGAGGTCCCTGTTCCTGGGATATATGGGTATAATGCAAATGACAGGCTGTCGTATAAGCTACCTCTGAGTGAAGAAAACATCAAGAGAGTTATTTCTTTATCGAACCTTTCGATTTTTGGGTTTACTTCGCCAGCCAACATTTCGCTGTACAGGTCGCTGAAGGGAACTATCTTTTACATTTTCTTTGACACGAAGAGTGGACCTGAGGCATTGATGGAGTATTTTGGAGTTTTAAATGACTTTAGGTATGATGTTCGGGTGATAATTATCCCGAGGATCAAGGAAAGTGTCGATCTTAGCGAGTATGGGCTTACGGAAGAAAACCTTCCTGGATGCATATCGATCAGTGAAGACGGAGGAAAATATGTCCTAAAGAATGTATCGAGGGAGAGCATTTCTGGATTTGTGAAGGATGTGCTGGATAAGAAGGCTGAGGTATTCTACAAGTCTCAGGACGAGCCTGAAGACAACGATAGCAGGAGTGTAAAGGTTGTTACCAGGAACAATGTTAAGACATATATTGAAGATGCATCCAAGGACAGACTCATAGTGTTTGGTACTGAAAGATGTCCCCACTGCGTCCGAGTCAAGCCTGTTATTGAGAAGCTGGGAGAGATTGTAAGAGACCACGCAAACGATAAGGTATTTGTTGGATATTGTGATGTTGGGATGAACGACATGAATGACTTTGACATCCAATTCGTCCCTACTCTTTTGCTCTATAAGGCTGGAGGGAAGGAGAGTGTTCTATATTCTGGCGGGGAGAGGAATCTTCCAAATCTGGCCGGTTTTATCCGCGAATATGGGGGATTGGGAGTTGATCTGTCTGAGTTCGTGGCGCCTGAGGGTGAGAGGAAGTTCGAGGTGGGAGATGATGCAAGAGCCGAGCTCTGATGAAATTAAATGTAATTCCATCCTAGTACTTTTTTGGACAAAATTCTATCCTACAAAGATGGATGTGCCAAGCATTATTCTTAAGCTTCTAGCAGATGGAATTGTTTATGGGGAATATTACGAGGCCTTGGGTGCACTGAATGAGCTTCTTAGGCCTATACAATATGAGGTGGTTAGGTGGCCTGATGGATCGTGTATTGTGCTAAAAGACAACAGGAGTTTGTGCCAACCTGATGCTAGGGCCAAAGAGATTGAGGAAGTGTTCAGAAGAGTGGCATGTGGGATGCCTGTGTCTGGAGATGTGGTTGATGCACTCATTCGAGAGCGATGGATTGAAAATGTTGATGGAAGCCTTCTGCTAAGTAAAAGATCACTAGTACAGCACACGGACTTTATCTTGGGATTGGAAGGAGGGTATGTGATCTGTGATGTCTGTGGATTTCTAAGTGCCGGGGGAGAAGTCCATGAATTCTGTAAGTCACTTCTGGAAAAGGAAAGAGGCTTAAATGGAGGGGATTGATATTCCATCATCAGTAACCCCGGATGGGGATTCTTGAAGTAGAGTTTCCGTTCAGGATTGATGAAACGCACCCAAGACTTAAGATGGAGGTTGCGATGGAGAGAAAGGAAGACCTGGTGTCATTCAGCATAGAGTATGATATGGATCTTGCAATAGACAATGCTGAGCTTAAGTCCAAGGAAGAAGTCCGAGGACGGTTTATGTATGTCTACAAGTTTGTCAATCTGGACAGTGCAATGGAGTTTATGGAAAACAGCCAGGCAAAGGCACTGGAAGCCAAAAGACTGCTGGATGTGGAAAAAGTAGAAAGGGAAATGGACTCATTTATGGAGAGGTATGAAGCAGGAGAGAAGAGATCCAAGAAGAAGAGGACAATTGTTGTTGGGGAGGATGGGTTCATGAAATATGTTTAGCACCCGTACTGCACTAGAAAGTTTTAGAAGGAAAGAACTTTTATTATTAGGACAGTAAAAATACAATAAACTCTTGGATGATAACTATTCCGAACAGGTAGTATGCCCTTCTCATCCTCTCGACCCCTCTATCCATAACACGCCTCTTCAAGCTTCTACTCAAAAATATAAAGAAGCTTACATAAAGATACACACCGACGATCATCTTTACATACTGTACCTTGTTCAGCTGCAAGATTACAGCAATGACATACTTGTATCCGCTGTATGCTATCACATCAAGTGTGCCTAGGGCCACATCAAAAAAGTATCCGGATGCTCTTGTGAATAGCACACACATGGCTTCGAGGAAAAACAGTCTGGTAAACACAATTCCTAGCCTTTCTGGGCTAAACATGCCTTCGAACCCGAGGAAAAGCGCTCTTACCAAGACGTACGAGACAAAACTCATTATCGGAATATACAGCTCTGGCCTCGCCATCCCTTCATCTTCGCTTGCCCACTCCTTGTTGTTGAATGGAAATAAAATCAGCACAAGCTTCTTTAAGACAAATGTATTGTCTATGTCAAAGTAATTTCGGAAGGGCTTTAAAGACACTCCCCCAAGGCCTTTGTTGGCATATTCCGTGCTCCTTCTGATTGCCTCTCTTCCTATTTCTATTTCCATGGGTATCCAAGTATAGAAGTTCATCAAAGCAAAAATATCTTTAGTGTAATCCCTAGAGATGTAATTTATTAATCGCCTTATCTTCTTTTATTAAATCTCCTTGATGTCTTTTCTGTTTCCTTGACATCATTTCTTGTCAGGTCAAAACTTACTCTCTTGCTGCTCTTCTGAGAGTCACCTTCGTCCTTATTTTTTTTCTCGGAAGCCTTGAACATCTCTTCCTTAGACATGTTCCTAGTTGGCTTTTTATTAGGCCTTGCGTCTCTCTTCGGAATCTCCTTGGGCTGCATATCCTCCTCTTCATCTTCACCTCTTGATATGCCATTTATTCTATCAAACACCCTCTGGATGGCAGTGCTTGTTTTTTCCACCTCCTCATTAGTGCAAAGAGACTGGATCTTTTTTTCAATTAGCGATCTAAGCTCAAGCCCATACTCAGATCCCCGCTCCCTTCCAAAGTAGTCGATCCTTGCCGCAATGGAGCATTTTGTTGCGATGTATCTGCAGATCCTTGCCTTGTCTTTATCCCGTACCCTGGAAACATAGCTAGAAGTGTAGAGAAGCCCGTATTTGGGCGTCTTTTTCCTCATCTTTAGTGATTGGAACAATGACTTCTCTGCTCCAAGAAGCTGGAATGTGGATGCAGGAGCCTTTGCGAGATTCAACAGCCCTCCGGCCTGCGAAATAATTCTCGCACCAAGAACATCACCTAGTATGGCCGCAAGGTTGGGTGCAATGTAGCTCATCTTCTCCTTCAGATACTTGCTGAGGTTTCCTCTGATTTTGATCTTGCCGTCTACAATCTCTATTATCCTTCTCAGGTTAACCATGTCTACTGGAGAAAGCTTCATTCCCATCGAGTTCTTCTTCAGCCTCCTTATCTCGTCAAGCCTTTCCTCGTTTATTCCTGCTACCTCACATCTAGAGCAATCAGGCCCTGCTTCTTCGTTCACAAGATATTTCACAGCTCCAATATATTCATGGTTGTCTTTCAGTAACGTCCCCAGCTCAGGAAACACCCACCCATATATCTCTCTTATCCTCATGGAGTACGAGTTTATGTCCTTGTCCACCTGTTCCAGCAGCATAACCGTATGTATCACAATGAAGTCTTCTCTCTTCACATTGTATTCAACCTTTTCCCTGGAGTATTCGTACGCCAGCCCAAGCACCGTCTGCTTGCCATCGTATTCATCAAGCCTCATGAGCTTTTTGAAATTCCGTCTAACTCCTCTCATTATGTTCTCGCTATCCTTATGCTTGATCCTAAGCCCATCAAGACTCTTCCTCAGAGAAACATCGCAATGCAAAACTTTCACATTGTTGAGCTCAAGAAACCTCTTTAGATCATCGTGGATCTCCCCCTGGGAAAGACATTTCAAATGATCAGACGCCTCGTCAATGCTCCCAAACTTCATCCCAGACTTCAGATTTAGGACTTCCGTGAGCTTGGTGTAATCATCATACGTCGACTTTGACATATCCTCATATTCCTTGAGCTCAAACAGCCCGTATCCTCCGGCATACTCAAATAGCAAGTGTTCCATGGGGTCCAGTACTTCTGCTTTTCTAAGCTTTGAAGACAGCCAAACTCGGAGGGCAAAAAAGCAGTTTAATCAACTATAGCATAATAATGTCATCTGCAGCTCTTTCCAGCCTATCCATAATCGCATATCCCTCCCCGCCGAAATCCACACCAGCAATCAAAATCACATCGCTGGTCTTGTCAAGCCTTCTAAGCCCCTCAAAAAGGTTTCTGCATACCTCTCTCTTGTCATTTCCCATGTTGAAGACATCAACCTTTCTGCCAAGAGGAACCTCAATGTTCATTCCAGAATGCAGCCCAACTCCTATTCTAGCGACGCCAGGATTTGCTTCGATGTACCTGAGAATTCTACTTTCCACCTCTCTTGGCTTTCCTTTGAATAGGACCAGAGGCGATCTCGGAGAGTAATGCTTGTACTTCTGTCCTGGAGACAACACTGCTTCGCCGCTCACAGCCTTGTTTTTCATGACCACCTCGCAGCTAACAGCACTCCTTATGTCCTCAATCCCCACTCCCCCCGGCCTTAACACCTGGATGGCACCGTCTGAATACCACACAACAGTAGATTCTACCCCAACAGGACAGGGCCCTCCATCAATTATCATCCCCACTCTATCTCCAAAATCCTCAACCACATGCTCGACAGTTGTGGGACTTGGCCTTCCACTTACATTGGCAGAAGGTGCTGCTACTGGTGCTCCAAGCTTTTCGATTATTTTTAGTAGCTGTTCGTTCCTGGGCATTCTAACGGCAATGGTGTCAAGCCCTCCCCTAACAACGGGATTCACATTGTCCTTCGACTTGAACAGAAGACTCAGGGGCCCTGGCCAGAACTTGTCCATCAGCTTCTTGTACTCCACAGGAATAGGACCCTCAATAACGTCTTCAAGCATCTTCTCCGAAGAGACATGGACAATAAGCGGGTTGTCTGCAGGCCTTCTCTTGAGCTCAAATATCTTTTCCACTGCACGAGGATTATGGATGCTTGCTGCCAGTCCATACACAGTTTCTGTGGGGACAACCACCACGTCATCAAAGAACTTTACAACTGAATCTATGTCGAGATCCCTTATGCTGACTATCCTCATTTCACCAGGGCCCTTGCTGGAAAATGAAATCGATGTTAAGCATTAAGAACTGGCCCTTGCGATGGTGAAGGCAACAAAAGGCTATTTCCTCAGAACAGAACCCAGTGTGAAGGAAGTGATACTCAAGCTTGGAGAGACGGAGAACTTCATAATAGAGGACATAAATGACACGTGCGTTTTCATCACACCAGAGGCAGCCTCGGACATCAAAGAGCGAGTTGAGCTCATAATGAACAATGCAAAGAATCCGGGGAAGTGAAGGCTTCTCTCGAGTGGAAGGATATGTTATGAGCTTTGCATAGCCCCTATGGGTGTTCGGTCGCTGTGGAGGATTCTCAAGCCTTCTGCAGAAAGGGTTGTGCCGTCTGGAATAAGACTTGCTGTGGACACAAGCATCTGGATATGCCAATATGGACACTTGGGGAGTGACGACATTGTGTACTTTTTTTCCAAAAGAGTCATCAAGCTGCTTTACCATGGAATCCAGCCAGTATTTGTGTTTGACGGAAGAGCTCCGGAGATCAAGCGCCAAGCCATTCTGGAGAGAAGAAAGAGGAGCAACAGGAGCTCGATAGTAGCGGTAGACAGAATGCTTAGAGGCAGGCGCGATGAGGAAAAGGGGCACGATGGGCATAAGCCTGTTATATTTGGAGAGGGTAGATATAACTGGGGAGACTTCTTTGAGTCTGACTCTGATTCATATCTATTTGAGTATGAGACAAGCTCGAGTGAAGATGCTCTTTCTTCTGAGCAGGAGGAGCAGCGTGATGGATTGGAGCCAAGTATAAATTTTGATTTCATTGAGTCTAAAGATTTATCGAGAACACAAAAGCTTAAAAGACTGGTTGAGCTGAGAGGCCGAAGAAAGGAGATAAGAACAAGGGGTGGCACCAACGACCCAGACACTTTTTCACGCCTACAGATTAAGAACCTAAGAACACGGAACCTTATAAGTCACAATATAAAGATTCTGGAGGAGAAAGGATACAAAAGGGTTCACGGGGATTGCAAGTCTGTTTACAAGCTTACAAAGAAGTCTGATGGAAGCAAGAATCCCATAGTGAAGGATATTGATAGACCTGCAGACAGAGAGTCATCCTGGAAGTCAGAATTGTGTATGGATAGTGATTCATCTTCACAGGAGGATGAAATGTGTATAGGTATTGATCAATCCTTGGAACAGTTGGAATCTTATCCAACACTTAAAAGCTTGGTCGATAAGCACAGAGTGTTGGAGGATAGTCCGAAGGAGAAAAATGAAGACACTGAAGGGGCAAACAAAATTGATGCCGAAAGAGTGTCTTCTATAAGCAGTGTGAAGGAAAGGATGATGGGAGGATTCTTTGTTTTGGATGACGGTACTGAATCTTTGCCGGAGAGTTCTGAGAGATGTGTGGAAGAAAGGCATGGTAGCCTCTTCGGAAGTAGAAAGGTCCTTGGTGAGGCAGGGCAAGAGAATCGGGATATTTCTAGGGCACTAAGAATCATCAAGGATGTGCTCGATGTGTTCAACATCTCATATGTGGATGCACCTACGGAGGCGGACTCTCAGTGCGGGTTTATGTGCTATTCCAACATTGTGGATGGAGTGATAACCGAAGACAACGATGTTCTGCTTTATGGTGGAACTATCTTTAGAAACTTCTTTAGAAAAGATAGGGAAATAGAGAAGTACAGCCTGGAGAAGATTGAGGAAGAGCTGAAGCTTGATAGAAAGAACCTGATTGAGCTTTCACATCTTTTAGGAAGCGACTATACACCCGGGGTTAGAGGGATAGGTCCTGTTAAGGCTCTCGATGCGGTCAGAAAGGGAACTGTAAGAGAAGAAGATGTAAAGGTGCTGATGGAACTATACATGAACCCAGTGGCGGCCGATGTGAAGGGCATTTTGGATCCCGTTATAGATAAAGACAAAATAAGAATGTTCTATAAAAATAGTGGGGTAAGCGAAGGAAGGATAGATGGGGTGATGCGGTTTCTCTCCAATCTGAAACTTGCATGATTACTCTGGACGAACGTTTTTGGAAATATTTATATCTGATATAGCGAAAAAAGAAGTCAAAATTGTATCCATATGAAACTAAGGTCGAGAAAAATAAAGAAAAGATGCTTGATCTTTTTAGTTCTTTTATCTAATCTTCTACTGATTCTGTTTTTGAGGCACATGAACAGGATGAATATAACAAATAAGGTAGATATGGGGCGGTTGAAGTGGTTTGGAACAAGCACAATGGTGGTGAGTGGGCTGGAGGCATTTCGGGACGTGCGTTTTTCTGATGCAATCTCGGCAGGAGAACTTATTTCGATAGACATTCTGGACCATGGAGATGCTGTAGACTCAATACTAAGCCGGGTGAACACAGAGGTAAGGGAGGTATTGTTGATTGACGCGAGAAGGCTCCGGGGACTAAACCACTCGACCTTTCCAAGGTTCGAGAGAGAGAAGTTAAACTGTAGTCTTGGGGTAGACTACATTGAAGAACTGGCCAAAGACTTTATCAGAAGAGTAAATAATGGGAGAATCAAGTATCCGCAGGACAACAGCGCTGCAAAGGAATATGTCATAAAGCTGAAATCATTTGTCAAGAAGCAGACCAAAGGAGAGGACAGGAGTGAAATGATAAGATTGGTAAATAAGATGTTTCCAACGATTGACATCTCCTTCTATACATACATAATGATGGTCCTGCTCAACATCCGGGAGATGATTGTGGAAGATTTCCATGCTATCGAGGAGTCCTTCAAATGCAATAAGATTTACTCCATCTCCAACGATAAAATAAACAAGCTCGGAAGAATGATCATGAGAACACGAGCTTTCAGCGACAGAATGCCCAAATGGGATGTGTGTGATGTGTGCTGCAAAGTGTTTACTGGAGAAGGTCGTGCCAGCCTGCAAAAGCTTGTATGCAATGATGTTATATGTAGAAGATGCTTGAAACAGTCGTTTCTGTACTTGTCCGATGATCTCTGTGTGAAGTGCAGAGAAAGATACGACACCCTATCGGATGATATCTCCCAAGATCTATTTGATTAGATCATGTGTATCTTGAGATGAAAATTCACAACCTTTAAAAACCACAAATTTTAATTGAGGTTCAAACAAATGTGCGATAGAAATGCCCATGAAAAGCATGATTGAGGAAGTGAAGAAGGACGGAAAAAGAAATGGAGGGAATTCCCACGAAAAGACTTGGAATAGAAAAGGCCTTTTGCAAGAAAGACATGCTGAGAGGGTACCTTCCAATCGAGGCGAAATTGTGAAGCCTGGAGATGGAGTGGGTGCTAACAGGAGGGGGAGATATGAAAACGGCCTGAGCATCGATGCAAATGAAAAGAAAGCAAGTGCAGAAGACATCATGGCATGCGAAGCTTCTTCGTCGAGTGGAAGTGTAGAAGAAGGCATGAAAAAGTTGCTGTCGAAGGACGTAAGGCCAGCAGAGGGTATTAGGTGGGAGGCATTCGGGCTAAAGCCCTTGCTTCTGAAGAGAATATACAGTATTGGATATGAATTCCCCTCACCCGTCCAAGCAGAATCTATTCCACATGCTCTCAGGGGAAAGAATCTACTGGTTAGATCGAAGAACGGGACTGGAAAAACAGCGTCCTATGTGATTCCTATGCTCAATGCCATAAACCCCGAGGAGCTGAGCATTCAGGGGGTTATACTTGTTCCTATAAGGGAGCTTGCACTACAGATATCAAGGAATGTCAAGAGGCTATCTGAAGGCATGGGGGTGATATCTGTGCCTGTTGTTGGGGGAACAAATATGCAGGATGACATCATAAGGGTATCCAATGGGGTCCATGTGATGGTGGGGACACCAGGGAGGATAGTGGATCTGGTTGAGAAGAAGATTGGAGTGCTCTCAAAGAAGGTTGTGCTTGTGTTTGACGAAGCAGACAAGCTACTTGATGTGACGTTTGGAGAAACAGTCACCAGGCTTCTGGAGCTACTGCCTAAAGAAAGGCAGATATTACTGTACTCAGCAACATTTCCATATTTTGTTACGGGCTTCACCAAGAAATACATGAAGGAGCCACTATGCATAAACTTGATGAAGGAGCTCGCACCCATAGGAATCAGGCAGTTCTACACGCAGGTGAAGCCCTCTGAAAAGCTTCTGTGCCTGAGATCCCTTCTTTTGAAACTGAAGATTAATCAATGTGTGATATTCTGTAACAGCATCAGGACTGTGGAGCTCCTTGCCATGAAGATTACTGGAATGGGGATGCCTTCTTATTTTATTCATTCAAAGATGGCACAGGAGGATAGAAATATAGTGTTCCATAACTTTCTGAAAGGAAAGTGTAAGATTCTAGTTGCAACCGACCTCATCACACGTGGAGTCGATGTCCCAAACACAAACTATGTGATCAACTTCGATGTTCCCAAGTCTCCTGAGTCTTATCTCCATAGGATTGGAAGGGCAGGTAGATTTGGAACACGTGGTGTTGCAATAAGCCTGGTTACGATAGAAGAAAAAGAGATGCTGGCAGATATAGAGACAAAGCTAGGAAAGGAAATATCTCCACTTTCTGACGGAGGTCTAAACCGCTTACATGAAAGTAACATAGACAAGAATCAAGAATAAAAGCAAAATTTTGAGTTTCAATGTCAAGGCATTTACTGGCCTTTTAACGCCATCAAGTAATTATGTCGCTGTAGGCTTTCTATTCTTCGTTATCTCCAACCTCTTCTGTGGGAGGCACGAAGTAGGGGATCTTTCCTCTGACCCAGTCATGAAGAATCATTTTCGAAACCGCATTAACATTGGGCTCCCCTCCCTTTTGCAGCTTGCCGAACTTGACTGCAAGCCTTTCGAGTAAGTCTGCAGAGTCAACAAACTGAACTCTATATGTCTTTGCTATTGAGTCCCTGGCCTTCTCAACTATCATGTCGATGTAATCCTCAGGATTCTCGATGTTTTCAATTCTGACAGCACCTCTAAGAACTGCTTGGTCGTAGTCCGAAATAGGAACAATCCCAGGGCAATCTATAAGGTATATCCCTCTTGTGAGTGCTATATATTGCCACACCTTGGTCTCTCCCGGCACGGGCGCAACCTTGCATACTTCCTTGTTCCTTAAGGTGTTTATTATGCTGCTCTTTCCAGTGTTTGGATACCCCACAAATCCAACGCTCAAGTGCCTCTTCTTATATAGTTTGCTAAGCTGCTTTAACAGTCCTATTAGATTTGCCTTTCCATAGTTCTTCGTTATAGAGTTCGAGTGATATGCTATTGTGGGATGCGACCTCGAGAAGTGCCTTAACCATTTCGCCGTAACCCCTGTGGGAATAAGATCCACTTTGTTCAGGACATACATGAGGTGCTTATGAGGGGCCTCCTCTTTAATGTAGTTTGCTATCTTATCGCACACAGTTCCAAGCGGATCCCTTGCATCAAGAACGTGAATGATGACATCGCTGCTATCCAGAACCTTATATAATTCAAGCCATATCCTATGGCTTTGTCCCTTTACATGATCTTTCTTCACCTCCTTCTTTCTTTCTTTCACCTCCTTGACCTGCTGGGACAGCTCCTCAAGACTACTGTATTGAAGATTGGGTCTCTTCCTTACAGATTTTTTCCCGAAAACCTCTCCAAAGTCTGTGGCCTTCTTCTTCCTTATCCCATCCTCTAGCAAAGAGTAGGGGACCTTCCCTGTTCTAAGAAGCACACTGTATGGACTCTCTATCTTTACCTCCGACCTAAACGCATCCAGTTCTGTGGGAGATATGGTTTTGGTCCCGGTAAACCACTTCCTACTCGGCTCAATCCTTCCAACATCAGCTTTCGAACTCTGGAAAGGCGCATCTTTGATTATCACCCCCCTTGAGTTTTTCTTTGGCTTCCCCGACCTTAGCATCTCAAGATACTTCAGATTCTTCTTGTTGTAGTAATTCTCTCTCATTCTCTGGGATAATTTTTTAATGTCTTAACATTCCAGACAAGGAGATGGGAAAGGCTAGCCGCTCTTACACTCCCAGAGAAAGCCTGCAGAGGAGCAGATGTATTCCTCATAGCCCTGCAAACATACGTCTTGACTTCGAGTTAATATTCATATCGACTATTTGGTCCTCAGTGCTAACAAATATCTTGTCGTTCATCTCAGAAAAGACAGCACCAGTTATCTGCTTATCTGGAAACACCTTAATTCTTTGGCATCTTCTGAAGTCTCTCATATCACAGACAGTCAGAAACGAGAAATGCTCCGTAAAAAACAACAGATCTAGGGAGTTCTTCAAGGAAAACTTCACGTTCCGGACAGCTCCTCGGTGGCTGTCCTTCTGCTTGCTTTCAAATCTATGAAGGATGTTATCGCTTCTTATGTCCCATATGCATACATACCCATCCTGCGTTCCAACGGCAAACGCAGAAGACATGCTGTTCCACGATACACTAAATCCTCCATCCTCTGTACTTTTTAATTTTTTGACAAGTTTATAGTTGTCGTTGTCAATGGAGTAAAGAAACACATCGTTGGAGTCTCCCACAACAACCAGGAACTTGTTGTCTGGGCTAATCCCACAGCTATTGACCTGTGCTATGTGATTTATGCACCCGCTACTCTGAAGCTCCATTGTAAATATCTTTAGAGTTCTGTCATTGTTGCATATGAAGATTCTGTTGTTGTTTATGCATATATTATTGTTAATCGACGAGCTAACAACTTGAGAAAGAACCTCATTGGTAACAAGGTTCTTGATCTTAAGATGGCCTCTGGAGCCGCCCACTGCTAGAAAGTCGTCCTTCAAGCATATGGATGTGGGAAAGAAGTCCACGCCCTCGTATATGGTCCTGATCTTGTTTTCACGAGGATTGTAGGAAACTACATTGCATGCCCTAGGGAAAACCAGGGATTCGCCCTTGACCTTGATCATGTCCTTGAGCTGCCAGTGCTGCGAAGTTACTCCAAAGTCGCATGTTTTCTGAATACCATTAACTAAATTAGAGACCTCCCGAGTTTCTTGTGACATTTGTTTATTTAGTTGGTGATGCAAGACTTTCAAGGACATCTAGTTTGACGAGACTTTGAGAGCTCTGTCATCTTTTACATGGGGAGATGGGCTATCCCCGAAAGCACCTCCAGCTCAAACATTGTTCAGAAACTCCTCAAGCTGTAGTATCTGAATTCCTTCTAGGCTGTCATTGTTTAATATAAACTTTCTTACCATTTCCTTGGCTTCCTCCGTAACAAGGGAAGCCTCCTCAATAACCTCCACCTTACTACTGTAGTCCATTGAGGGCATTTCTTTGGATTCTTATGAGTTGAAGAGTGAAATTTCCAATCCCTAATGCCTTCTGGCTGGAATGCTAAAGACCTTTCTCTTCTAGCAGTGGAGATCTCCAGGGTATACGGAATCAGTCATGAGGAGATAGTGTCCATGGACCTCAAAAGAGGAACGAAAATATGCTACACTCGAGCGAACGGGTCAGAAGTGACACTCGACTATTTGTGGGAACATGATGAGGAAGATCTCAAAACAAGGTTCAAGCTATGTCTGATAGAGACGCGACTAAAAAGCTGCACAGACAGTGCTGCAAATAGCCTCCTTCTACTTTTTCCCACTGCGTCCAAGGAGAATCAGATTACGATATTTGCAATATTCTACAAGCTTGCTACAAAATACAAAGTGTATGATGAAAAGATACTTTATGAATGCAGGACACATATACACATAGCAGCCTTTCGACAGGCCATTTTGAAGATATTGATAGCATACTCTTTTTCCAGGCCAGACCTCATTTTTAGGGTATTCACGTATGAAGAGGCTATGGAGATGAATCTCTTCAATCCTAAGAGCTTAAGTCTGGAGGATCCAAACTCGATAAGTATTGTGAGAAGACTGTTTTCAAATATGGACAGGACTTCGTTCAGACACTCAAAAAGAATACTTAGAGATATGGATGAGAGGTTTTTTCTGTACCTGCCGGACGAACTCAGTAGCAAAGGATATTCGCATCTTCGGGAGCTAATTAGGGAACTCCCCCCTACAAAAGTTCAGGCGATTGGCAGGATGGTTTCAAGAAAGTCTACCGTAGGGCTGTTTCTGCACCCAGAGATAGACGATGCCCACAAGTTCTTTGCCCATAAAGATATAGAGGTCAGGATTGAATCACTCAGGCACATCAAGGATGTCAGGGTGATGAAAGAATTTTTAGAGGTTAATCAATTTATCTATAGCAGAAGCATGCTGAAGTTATTGTCTAGATACTTCCAGATATGGCTCAAAAAAAGAGCATCTAAGGATCATGAGCTTAAGACGATGTATGCTGAGACCATACACCCGATGCTTCAAAGCAGAAATACATCTAGAAGGTTACTTGGGGTATACCTCATGGAGTCACTAGTATCAGAGGGTATTGTTGAATTTTCGGGATGGGCCCAACTACTATTTGACCCTGACTATGAGATAAGGAAGATTGGATGCAAGTACAGTGAGGGGGTGTCCCTAGAGCTCAGTGAAATATGTACCCGGATAGAAAGTTACCAGCCATATGATATTCACGGATGCATAGAGTACATGAAGAATAACCGATCAGATCAGTTTCTTGGCACTCTGAAGGAGATCTTTGACAATAAAGTAGGTTCCATTGTGAATGGGAAAGGTACGGAAGAGATTGCGATACACGGGTTTCTAAGCCTGTTTTCAGAAATGAGATATGACATTGGAGCCTGTGTGGATGTGGTTTACAAATACTGCTTTGAGAGGCTTTCAAATACTATTTATGAACAAGAGGATGACAGGCTTGTAGCCTGCAGTAAAAACATGAATGAGTGCTGCAATTATTATTACAGAATGGCATTGGATGGTGACAAGAGCTCCTCTTGGAGGCTAGTACAAGCGCTCTTACACATAAACCACTTGGGTGTCATATTACAGGTATCTCAGTATCTGAATGGAGTACTCAAGAGCGGAACTCTTGGAGAACGTGAAATACTACAGATAATGGATGCATCGTTCAACAGAATCAAGAGTTGCAAGGTTGTTTCGAGAAAAAGTGGAGGAATGCCTTTAATTTTCGTAGCAGTCCTTAAAAACTATCCATTGATTATTGATGGCATCCTAGAGAGGCTACTCGAGCTTACTGGTGGGGATGAGAGTACTGTTAAAATTCACTGCTTGAACGTCCTCAGTAAAGTTATTGGAGACGGGTGCCTGAGCCCAAGAATGTCTTTTCGGATGACTGAGTTGTTTAGGCTGACCTTTAAATGCAGCAGATCCAGCCTTTGGGCTATAAGAAATGTAGGGATAGAGATGTTTTCACATCTAGCTCGAAAAGTGTTTGTACAGGACTCGGTGTGCATTGTCTCAATGGCTCATAAGGAGCTCAGAAGCTTGCTTTACAAGGAGCTTGATTCTTGTTATGGCAAAGGGGACAATACTTTGGCGTTTCTTATCCTTCATCTGTATGGAAGGATAAAGAGGCTGGACGAAGAGGAAATGAAAGTAATCCGAAGATTTTCAGGTAAGAGTGGGATGATCGGGCTAAAATCAAAGAGGATTTGTGAGGGAAAGGAATGGATAAGGCCTAAACACCCAGAAGGTCGGATGGCGTTTGATGAGAAGCTAGGGGAAGGAGAAATACTTTTAAGGCTATTAATACTTCTGGATTCTGAACACACTGAGGAGAGAAAGATGGCTGAACATTACGTCAAAAGCACATATAATCTGTCTTTATACTCTGAAGAGTATCTCAAACATCATATAGCCAAAAGGATTTGCAGTATTGGATACAGAGAAGCTGCAGTTCAGAAGCTTAAGAAGTACAGCTTAAATGTAGAGGAATCCCTAAACTGCTTTTTTAGAGACTCTCCCTCAAACGAGCGATTTGATTTGGGATATGATGTCTTTCTCATGCAGAAGTACAAAAACTAAGAGAATTGACCCTTTACCTACTATTATTTAATTAAAGGTGAAACTGCAAACTAGTCCTCAGGGTTGGCACCTTGAGACCTTTCTTGGATAAAGAGTTGCCTCATCAACATTTTCATACTTCATAAGGCCCATCAGGAACCTTTCAAAACCAAGGCCATATCCTCCATGTTTGCACGGGCCGAATCTTGCCATGTCGAGATACCAGTAATATGGGTCAATGCTTATGTTTTCCCTTTTGAATCCTTCAATCAGGTCTTCATAGGTGTCCTGTCTCATAGACCCACCAAGAATTTCTCCAATTCCTGGGAACAGAAGATCAGTACTCTCTGTCAGATTCTTGTTGTCTTCATCCCTTCTCATATAGAAAGGCTTGTGCTCTACAAGAAAATGTGTTAAAAACACAGGGCACCCATCGCCGATAACTTCAATAAGATATCTCTCTGCAGCATCGGGAATATCATCCCCAAGCTCAAAGTCTGTGCCGTCTTCCTTCTTACACCCCTTGCTTCTTAATAACTCAATAGCCTCGGAGTATTTAACCCTTTTGAACGGGGCTTCTGGAACCTTATGAAACTCAAAGTTAGGAAACACCTTCAGGATATCTTCCTTCATTTCCTCATAGAATCTTTTCATCGAGTATGATACCAAGGCCTCCACAGACGATATGAGCCCGTTCAGGTCAATATCTGCAAGCTCTGCCTCAACATGGGTGTACTCACTCAAGTGCCTTCGCGTCCTGCTTTTCTCTGCCCGATAAGATGGCATGATACAGTAAGCACGATGGGAAACAGGCACCACCGTCTCAAGGTAGAGCTGAGAAGACTGCGTCAAGTAGGCATCAGCTCCATAGTAATCCAGCTTGAAAAGCGTGCTTCCACCCTCCACCTGGGTTTGGACCATTGTGGGTGGAGTAATCTCTGTGTACTCTTTCTCAAAGTAGAAGTCTCTTATAATCTTCAGAAGATGGCTTCTCGCCTTAAGAAACAGCTGGCGCCTCTTTGTTCTGAGAGCCAGATGGCCGTTTGTGAGTATGGCATTTACTGAAGACTCCTCGTTCAATGGAAAAGAAGGTGCTATGGACTGGTTGTATATCTCGATTCCTTCAACATGTATCTCAAACTCATGGGAATCCTTCTTCCCAAAGTTTTTTGTCACCGTCCCATAAACAGTCATGGATGTGCACATAGTCAGATGCATCTTCTTCTGATACACACACTTCACTGTCTTGTAGTGTGCATACAGATCGATGAATGTTATGGCAGACTGCGATCTTACATTTGAAACCCATCCAAAAGTTCGAATTTTCTGCCCTATGTTTTCCTTGGTTATCTTTGATAGCTCAATGTTCTTGTATTCAGAGACATCCAGTCTTGTGATCTGATCCTCAATTTCTTTTTCGACCTTCTCGGACATTGGGGCTTTCCACCAAGGCCTTTTTGAGTAAATCTACAGTGCAAATGGCATCCCAGCCCATCTTTGTCTATTTAGCAAATATTTTGCCTCTTGCATTGGGATATTGGCATAGGATAAAAAATTTAAGGTCTAAAGTTCTGGAAACTTTCCCCATCGATGCAGAAGAGGAATGTTTATGCAGTCCCGGATCTTCCGGTTAAGGAAATAATGCAGTACTTCAGTGAGATGGAAATAAACATCAAAGCAAGCGATATTCTTAAGCCAACACCCCAGTCGACTCAAAGGATATATGAGATATTGCTTGAGGTGTACTGTGGGATCAGGACGTCTGACATGGTGCCCCGAATGGAGAACACGGAAATGTTTGAGGAGTCCTTGTCATACCTTCTTCTACAGAAGAGGATGTCGAGCTTTCTTAGAAGAATAGGCATTGACAATTTTGGGCTCAAGGACCTTGCACCTGATTCAAAAAGGCTCATTGGGATTCTGAGTGTAATAGTGAACTTTTCGATGTTCAGAGACAACAAAAGGCATGTGTACGAAAGAGTGTGCCAAATGAATGATGAGAAACTACTTCTTCGGAACGAGATAGATGAGAAGGTTCACAATGCAAAGAAAGAGCTCGAGAGGTGCGAAAGAGACGCAAAGAAAAGTGTGGAAGAGGCAAAGGAGATCGAGAGGGAGATATCTGTGCTCGAGTCTGAGCTCAAGGATTTCTACAAGCACCAGAGGGCCTTGGTCCAGGAAACTGAGAGGGTCAAGGCGGAAAGGAACGAATGCAGCGATAAGCTAAGCTCTCTGAGATTGATGCTGCTCAATCTCAATCAAGAGATAACATGTCTGAAGACTCAGGTCGTGAGTGACCCAACAAAGCTCATGGAGTTGCTTGACGAGATGAGATGCCTAATTTCCAAGGAAAATGAAATAATGAGAGGGCTAGAGGCAAAGAGAATAAGTCTAAAGGAAAGGATCGAGTTTATGGAATTGATAAAAGAGGATACGATGAAAGCAATCACACTGTCTCTCTCCAACAAGGAGGCAGACAAAGCCATCGATAGGACAAACAGGGAGATATCTGAGCTAGAGGTTCAGATAAAGAATCTTGATTCTGGTATTAATGCCCTGAAAATTCGCCTGAATCATGTTAACAGGCAGATTTCGCACATTGAGTCTAAGATATTTAACCTTCAGGATAACGACAAAAGGTGCTCAGAAGAAATATCTGCAAAGCTTGAGAAGCTCAAGAACAACTATGGGATTGTTTCTGACGAAAGAAACTCCATAAGAAGAAAGATTGAGGAGAATGTGCGGTTAACAAAGAATATTGAGTACGAGCTTGTAAAGAAGAGAAACGAACACATAAACGACATAACTGCAATCCAGTCGGCACTTTGCAGACTGAAGGATGATGTCTTCAACTACTTTGCAGAGGCAAAAGGAGTGATTGATAAGTCTATGTCCAGCTGAAGGCTGCGTTTTATTAGGGAGAATTTTGATCCCTCAAGATGCTTCCGGAGTCTGTCAATAGCCTCTATAAAAGCCTTAAGGCTGTGATTCTTCAGTTTAAGTCTCCAGCATTTGGAAGTTACTTTCTCAAGAAGGCCAGAGATGAATACGATAGCATCAATGCCAAGTTCTGTGAAAAGAAGGACGAAAAGGCCATTGAGAAGTATCTTAAAGAACAGGGAGAGCTATTGGAGATCCTCAAAAGACAGACGACAATCTACAACATGTTCTACGACGATTCAAGTGCGATATAACCATTCTTATATAGGAGGTGCTGGCGAGGAGTGCTATTTACAGCATGATAGAGTAAGTTCTAGAATGAAATGCCATAAATAGACACAGGGGGAGGGACTGCTTGAATTAATAGCTGATGCAGCGTGTCCATGGATTTCCGATAATAAAAGTCTATTCTACCAGATGCCTTTTGACTGAGAGATACATATAGAGCGAATTTCTGTAACCCATGGTTCTTGGCAGGATAAAGAAGATGCTATCGAATGTAAAAAAGAAGGAACTGTCTGGGGATTTATACTGTGGGAGGGAGCACCTAATGAGTGGGTGCGAGATATCCGTGTCGGAGTCGGAGCTTTCATTTGTATCCAAGAAAAGTAAGATGCAATTCAAGCTTAGCGAGATTATGTCAGTTGGGCATGACAACAAAGCCTTATGGTTTATTCATGGGCAAAGGAAGTACCTCTTTACGAGCAGTGAAAGTCTAGATGCTCTCTACAAGGGCATAGTACCTCTCATAAAGAAAGTCAAAACTCTTTATAGAAAAAAAGCGGTGTACTCAAGATATAACACAGTTTCAGGAAGATTTGAAGAAGCTGAAGGGCAGGTTGAAGTGTTTATTGTCGAGGATGAGGTATTTCTGATCAGGATAGAGACAAGAGAAGATGTTATACATTTCGAAGAGATAAGAACGGAGACGCAGTACTATATGGACCAGAAAAACGCAACATTTGTATGGTCTGTGATGGAGAACGGGGTTTTCCACACGTTTTCATTGAAGTTCACAGACAATGTTGACTTCCTTGAGTTTCTCAGCAAGTACATTGGATGTCTCTATAGAAATGTTAACCACGAGAGGAAGGGAGACGAGGAAGCAGAAAAATATTTTGAAAAGATGGAGATGGAAAACTACAATCCTGACGTGTCTGAGGATTCCGAAGAGGCTGAAGAGTATGCGAGCTGCGATGACGATGAGCTTGAAAACCATTTTGGAGAGGCAGACGAGAAGAACAAGCATCTTGTTGTGGGAGATGAGATGGCCTTTATCACAAGAGGAAGATCTGTGGGGGTGTTCAAGAACACGAATGATGGCTTGGAATTCAAGGCAAACATCAAGGATGTGCTGGATGACGATGTGGAAAAGATAATCACGCATGACAACTGCTCCTCATTAATTTACTTAGACAAGAGCGAAAGAGATAAGTTACACAAGCTTGATGTGGAGAGAGGAGAGGTTATCGAGACATGGGATGTTCAAAGAAATGTCAACGACTACTTTGATTCACAAAAACTGGTTGACACCGGGTCTCTTATTGGGCTCTCTGATTACTCCGTGTTTAGAATTGACCCGAGAGCAAAGGTTAAGGTTGTTGAGTCGAAAGATTACAAAACAAAAAACAGCTTTAACTGTGGAATGGCTACAAGCTCTGGACATGTTGTCACAGCGGGGAAGGGGGGAGATTTGAGGCTTTATGACAAGATCGACAAAAGAGCGAAGTCCCTTCTTCCGGGATTTGGGGATGAAATCAAGTACATAGATGTCACAAGCAATGGCAAGCATATTATCTGCACGTGCAAAAACTACCTAATGCTGACAACTGTACCAGGAGACTACAAGCAGCCTGTCGGAAAGAATAAGCCAGTTCCAAAAAGACTCCAGTTGAAGCCCGAGCATTTGGCATACATCAATGAGGAAATAGACTTTACGCCTGCAAAATTCAGCACCGACGCATCAGAGAGCAGCATAATAACAAGCACGGGGAGCTATGTGGTTAAATGGAATCTGGACGACGTACTCAATGGGAGGCTGTATTCATACCAGCTCGCCAAATGTAGTGACCTAGTTGTTGCAGACAACTTTGAGTTTGGAGAAGATAGCAATGTCATTGTGACCATGCCTGATGACATAAGAAAAGTCAATGTTCGCAATCTTAAGAAGCCTGGAAGGAAGATGTGGGGATGAGGGTGTATTTATGATAAATAAATGTTTTTGATATTCATTTGGAAAGGATTTGATCACCCCGAGCATGGCTCTTAATCCTGTCAAGTTTGAGTACAATGAAAACTACACAAGAAGTATGCCAAGAACTTTCAACAAGGCCGAGGTAGTGCTTACCGATACGGAGTGCACCCCTCGAAAGTTTGTGTTTCCCTGTACTGAAAGCATTGAGTACCGTACAGCCAGAATAGTCGAGGTTGAGAAGCTCGGTGCCAGTTGGAGAGATGTTTATCGTATAAAGTTCGATGAGAAGCTTCATTTTAAGCCGGGAGATTCTATTGGAATGCTGTGTCCCAATAGCGACGACTTAGTGGACGAAATCATGGAGATTCTTGGGGTCAGGGATTCTGGATGCCAAATAAAAAGGCCTGGTAAGAATCCATTCAGCTACACGGGGACCATCAGGGACTTTTTCAAATACTACTTCGACTTCACGGGTCTTCCGAAGAAGTCCTTACTGGCCAACTTGGCAAGAAGCTGCACGGAAACGAATCGCAAGTACATTGAGTACATGTGCTCCAAAGAGGGGGTAGTAGACTACCTTGGCATTGGAAAGAAGTGGAACAACATTATTGATATTATAAAGACCTTTGGGTGTAAGCCCACGCTAGAGGAAATTGTAGGGGAGTGCGAGATAGTAAAGCCCAGATACTTTTCACTGATAAATAAGATCGGAAGGGAGTCTGAGATTCTTGTTGGCATAACAAGTAAGACCTTCGAGGGGTTTGTGAGATATGGCCACGTCTCTGACTTTATAGTTAGGTCTAAGGTGGAGGAGGTTGAACTGTGCTTAAGAACAAATCTCCTTTTCAGAATGGACTACAGTAGCAGAAAGCTGCTGGCCATATGCACAGGAACAGGAATAGCGCCTTTTATATCATTTGCATCCAATCTCCAGTCGCACCAAAGCATCTGGATCATATACGGATTCAGGAACGATGAAGATGACATTTCCAAGCTAATAGAGCCCAACAAGAGAATAAAGATCACGGGAGTCAAGTCTAGCACAGGAGCTTATGTCACAGACTATCTAATGGAAAGGATTGATGAGGTTAGAGAGTATGCTGATGGGGAGTGTACTGTCTATGCATGCGGGAAGATGGAGATTCAGAAGCGGATCTTTGAGATATTCAGAAACGAGCTTCCTTATATTGTAGAAGCCAAGCGGTTGGTTTTTGATCAATGGGGATAAGACCCTGTGTCTTATTACTGCGGCTTGAAAATTCAACCATAGAGCTTTTATTTATTCAGAGGATACCCAGCAGTCTTTGAGATAGTACCTATCGCTATTGCCAAGATGAAGATGGCGATAGAGAGTATGATAACAAACATATTATACCCTCCAGTTACCTTTTCTGCCCCAACATAGCCATCCAACGAGGAAAAACAAACCTGCTCATTCATAAAGCCCACTCCTGTTATTGGTACATCATACACTTTCCTTTTCTTACTTAAGACACATTTATCAAACACGTAGATATAGCCATCGGCTGTTCCAACAGCAGTTCGCTGGCCCTCACATGACATTGTGGTGATCTTTGGAATGTTATAAACCTTCTCATGGTCTCCCTGGAAATACAGGCTGGAATCTTTCCCTTTCAGATAGTAAACAAGCATCCCGTTAACATAATCTATTCCTCCGATCTTCTTTTCATAAGAATACTTTTTTGAGTTATATACAAAATTGTATCTCTCGTCCTCGTGCACAATCTTATGAGCCAATCCAGCAGTTATAAAAAAACCCTCCCAGTTACTGACTATGTCTGATTTTCCTTCTTCTCTTTTCAAGACAATCCTCCCATCTTTTCTGAAAGGCCTGTATATATATTCTTCGTGTGATTCATCACTGAGCAAGGATCCATTTGCCTTCTTTCTTTTTCTTTCTGGCTTCAATAAGTCGTCTAATGAGTCTGGCGTGTTGATTACATCGTAGAAGCCATATAGCTTTTTATCGCTGATCACATACAAATCCTTAACAAAGATTTGTGAGGACACCTTTTTTTTCATTTTCTTAACAAGTGTTATGCCAGATCCATTAAATCTAAGAAGATAAAAGAACTCTTCTCCACAGGCAGTGAGATACAGCTCTGGCCTCTTTTCCTCGCCTTTAAGGTCATTATCAGCATCTCTACTGCAAATACCTGAGGCATTGCATCCAGTTTCATCTAGGCTGGAAGATTCATTCTGAGTATCCTTTGGGTTCTCCTGGCTCTTGGTAGGCGAAACAACGCTTGCCTCCTCGTCGTACTCATCCCATGACATGTCGTCTTCATCTACTTGGTGAAATTCGTCCGAGGTGCTGCAAACAGCCACATTTACAATGATATCCTCTGTGGAATAATAGCACACCTCCTTAAGGTCCTTCCCTTCTAGAACCTTGACTCCGTTGCTCTTTCCAAACTCTTTTTCTCCACCACCACCTCCTGCAATGACGAATCCATCTTTCACTCGTAATGTAAATACAGGAAAGGAAAGTCTCATTTAATGGGTTAATAAAAGACGAACAAAAATCCCAAAATACCTTTAATCCACTTCTATCTCACATCCCTAGAATACAATCTCTAATTCTCTCTCTTATTGAGCCGAGACTGGACCTGTCCACTCTCCCATCATGAATTTCAACACCAGCAGCATTGTAGTTCTTCATGTAAAGACTGCCCGGAGTACCCCTCCTGAAAAAGTAGAATGTTGGTATGGTGTTGAATATTTCTCCTACGTCTTTTATGTTCCATCTACTCACCTGCCACTTGGTTCCATCAAGAAATATACACACAACTCTTTTCCAGTCCTCAGACGTGAATCTTGCCACGTCATCCACTGCAGTAAGCTTGTGCCCATCAATGCTTAGCTCCACCTTCTCAACCTCACTAATCTTGATCCCATCGGCACATCTACCCTCTTCAAAAAATTCTTCGATATTACTCAGGTTTACAGGAGAAGAAACAGACTGAGGAACTATGACATAGTAGACCGTTGGCCTATTTTCGCCTTCTTTCTTGCAAAGATCACTCAGATAATTGTAGTCTCGAAATCCGATGTATCTGAAATCCGGTCCATCAATCTTCGCCTGAGCAGTCGTCTCCTTGAAGTTTTCTATCTCTTCCACAATAATCTTCTGGTCTGTATAATATATCTTTCCTATTCCGCTTTCCCTACACAGTGTCATATATACAGTGTACTTTTTATCTTTGTTCAGCAAATAGAACAGAACTTGCTCAAACGTATATTCCTTTGTCTCTGTTCCCTTAAATTTAATAGTCTTCTTGGGAGAAACCTTCTTCCCACCGATTGTTATTTCGTCTGGGCCCATTTCACATGCATCGGGCTCCCTAAGCGCTCTCTTCAGCAGATCCATTCAAAAGGGCACTTTTGAAGAGCTTTTTATTCAAGGCCTTCTAAGAAATACCTTAGGCTCCTTCCATAGTCAAACCAAAGTACTTTATTGGCAGTAGTGGATGAATGATCCTTGCATCATGCTCCACTTCTCAGGCTTTTGTTAACAAAGTAATCATCCAAGACCTCTCCATCAACAACCCCACGGTCCTTCAGTTCCAGAACACGAGGATGGAGTGCATCTAGATTAAAGGGCGGATCAGCAAATAGGTTGCTAAGAAGTCTCACAAATGTAACGGCTTCCTTTTTGTCCCGGGGAGTAAATGTAAACAGAAAGGATAGGTCAAAAATGTACTTGTGGACCATAAAGTATCTTATCAAGTCCAATGCCATAAACTTCGGCCCACTGTTGATTAGCATCCTTATTTCCTCTTCAACCTTGTCGTTATCATCAATGCTTGGATTCTGAAGATTGTCTAAAATGTGTGGGTATGCATATTGGTGCTCGTCCTTAACCTTGTTGAGCATCGATTTGACACCCTCTGTATTGATTCTTGAGTATATTCTAAATTCCTTAGCAGAAACAAAATTCTTGTTAATGAAATCGACAATGTCATCCCTGAACTCGTCTCGAAGTCTGTTTTCCCTCAGGAACTTTTCTGCAACCTCATAGACGTTTTCGTTGTTATTGAACGAAAGGGTGTAGTACTTGTTTTCTAGCTCAACCTGGAATGTATTATCATAGGGCTTGGATCCTTCTCCTTTGCCAAGGAGAATCCACTCTCCGTTTATTTCTTGATACACATTCCCATTAGCAGCCTTGAACTTCTGTCCGTCAGACACAAACTCCCCGTCCTTTAATAGGGATCCCTGCTCATTCCTCATTTCCTCAATGGCCTTTCTTGCTTCGGATGAAGGATTCGAGGAGTACACATACAACCTCCCATCACTTCCTCCAACATACACTTTATCATTCCACCCAAACCCGGCCCAGCAAGACGTCACAGGTATAGATAAACTCTGAATTGGCTTGAGACTTTCGTCAAATATAATAGCCGTCCCATTCTCCCCAGTACATATAACTAGGCCTTTGCCGTCACAGGTATAGGAAAATATGCTATACATAAAATTCTTCGTAGAATAATGCTTCAGGATCCTTCCATCCAATGATACCTTGAGAACTATCCCTTCATTGTCGATGGAAAAGATGTTCTCGTTCAAAACAGCAACTCCTCTGACATATGAAAGATGATGGTTAAATGTTCTAGTCAGAACTCCATTCTTAAAAATCCGGATCAATTTATCACTACACCCAGTCACAATGGTATTTTCATTAATAAACTTGGCACACCAAACAACTGTGGGGTGCGGCATCTTCTGCACTATCCCACCCTTGTCGTTGTTCATTTGTCTTGGCTCCCAAACAATCACTGTGCAATCCCATGAGCTAGAGACAATAAAATCTCCCATCGTGTCTAAACAGCATACATTCGAAGAATGGCCTTTTAAGAACCCCACAGGCACCACCTTTGTACCTTCTTCCTTGTGTCCATCCCTAAGCTGGCACTCGTCCAAAGAATATACAACTATGCTTCCATTCTGGCATCCTGCAAATAGGAACCCGCCTCCAATCGCAACACAGTTGACATATCCCTGCCCAGGCTCAATCTCTGTATACCAGCCAAAATCATGCCCACACACTCTTATCTTTCCTTCCCTTCCTCCACTAACAACTATATCATCCTTCACAAGAAGTGTTTTCACATCAGAAGTGCTTATCTTTTCAATTCTCTCTATTCCAATCATCCTGCCAGGGTACAAAAAGGTACATTTAATTCATGCTTTTACTTATTCCAGGAAACTGCACATTCCGACCTCAGTCAACTATCCCATGCTTTTCTTTGTGCTCCTTGCTGTACTCATAGTCAAAAAATAGCTCTTCTCCCTTGTCTATGTCTCTGCTCGCATAGAACCCTATTCTTCTAGTCCCGTTTACAAGTAAAATAAGTGCATTTAGGTTCGAATTCCTCTTCGAGTGATTGATGAATCTCGACTTGTTTCCTATGAATCTGGAATCAATGACATAAAAAGGCACTCCCTCTCTACTATATAGATCAAACAGATATGAACTCCTTCTTAGATCATAAAAGGCTCCCCTTCTCTCAGCTTCCTCGTTGCTTATTATTTCCCCCACATACTCAATAACAAGCTTGCCTTTCAATATCTTCTTTTGGGCAAACAAGCCGCGTCCTTCTATTTGGCTAGGCGCCACAAATGTTGGCTCGGCCTTGCCCATCTGTAAATCCTTATTTCCGCATAAATCACATGAACATATTCCCATGCACTCTCTCATTGCCTGTCTGCATGCACATTTGTTGCCACATGCATGCAAACACTTGCATCCCATAAAGAAGTTCTTGCAACCTATGCAAAGACACGACATCTCACAGTTAGTCCTATTGGAGACACATATGCATCCGTTGTCTTCCGTACAGTCTCCAAGGTGATCACATGGCGTAAAGAAGGCAGAGGGGTCTATGCCTCCTTTGTTCCTGTTTCCCACTACATACTTATGCCGTCCTATGAAGGCCGTACAAAATTCCTTTATTTCTTTGCATGGTATGTACCTTTTACATCTAAAGTAAAAAAGTAAGGAGGCTATGCATTCATAGCCCTGAGATGCCCAGCAGTCACTGTAAAGATCGCTATATGTTGCCTGGTCTATCTCATTTCTTGTGATACCTCCGTGCAGGCTCTTCATTTTCCTGCATATACTCCCGCAGATTTTTCCGGACTCAGGTTTTAGCACTGATGGGCTGCTCTTAAACCCCACAGGCTTGATACAAATTCCGTTTGTCTTGGAATGCCATCTACATCCAAATATAAGGCACACATTACAAAATAACCTTCTCATTTCTAGCAGTTCCTTGTCTTTGGCATCCATCTCACTACATCTTGACTCGCTCGTAGCATCAAATCTATTGTAAGATATCTTTCGAGATTCCTTTATACTGTATGGACGTTGCTTTTCGAATGGTTTTATCTCCTTGAATTCTGTCAGGTTCACAAGACCAAACGCCCCTGGTATGCATGGGATAAACCTTAGAGCAGGATCGTCCTCTCCTCTTATGCTTTTATTTGTGAAAATAAAGAAGGCACCTCTTGTATCCGGCTCTATTCTTGGAATCACTATCTTCCCAATTGAAGGTTGGAAACAGCCTGTCTCAGGACGCCTCTCTGAATCCAAATCAGGGAAATTTTCACTCCCTACTACCACTCTCTTCATTTTTTTCTTATGTTCAAGCGCACCATGAAGTCCTGGTGCTTGGGCAGGTGCCACTTTGTCTGATGACTTGTTTGTGTCATTCCTCGAACCCATGGCAAACAAGAAGCGTCAAAGCTTTGAACAGGAGTTCATCGACTCATTTGTCAGCGACGAAGTCATTCACTGGAAGTTTGACCCGATTCTTCTTGACGACATTCTAAAGGATAGGATAGGCCAAGAAGAGTAGGATATTAGTCGAGAATTCTTCTCCCCAAAATGCCTGTGAGCACCTGGCCAGCCCCTCCGAAATTCAAGAAGAAGACACCTCCACAAATACCATCTTCATATACAAGCTTCGGAACAAGCTACAAGGTGGAGAATGGTGTCCCTGTAAACACGTCGTTCCCCTCGGTGAGGTTTGACAAAGAAAGGTTCAAGGAGCTCATAAATCTCTCCTTCTCCACGTTCATCGAGCTACTAACATTCCCACTTGATCATGAAGAGCTAATAGAAGCTATAAGCAATGCACATCTTGAAATCAACCAAATTCTCAATGGAGGAAAGAAGATGGAGGCCATATATGAAATTAGAAGAATTAGGAACGATCACACAAGAAATAAAAATAGGATTGCAGAGGAAACTCGGAGAAAAGTAAGAGACTTCAAAATATAAGCCTACATATTTATAGGATATACAAACATCAAGTTAGATCTATTGCCATAAGATGGGTGTTCTCAAACAGAACAAACATCCGATTCTCAACCACACAGAAATCCTGGATCTTTTCCTTTTTAATGGACTCCAATATTTTAGGGTGTGAAATAAAGCCGATGTCGTTCATGTCGAACATAACTATATCGTGTGGTTCCATTAAAGCCACCAGAATATCTCCACTTATATCAAACTTCCGGAATAACCGCCTCTTCAATACGATTTCCCCAGCAAGCACAACTTCTACAGAAGATTTCGCTTCTTCGTATTTCAGGGAGACTGCATGAATTTTTCTTTCCCCAGAATAGAATATAAGAAGCTCTCTGTAAAACCTTACACATTCAATAGGAAATTTGCATATGTCTGTGGACGAATAAATAGGGGATATGCACTCTAGCTTGTTCAGGTTCGATGGAATTCTCCATATTTTTATCGAACAATCTGTTCCGCAGGATGCCAGATACTTCATATCACTACTTACGTCTATTGATAAGACATAGTCCTTGTGCCCACTGTAGCCTCCAAATATACAGACACATGTCAATCCTGAAACATTCCACATCTTTATTGTTGTATCTTCGCTACAACTCAGCAGATATTCGTTTCCATATCTTTTGATTGAAGAAATGCACCCTCCATGGGCTCTAATGTGCCCTATAAATGCCCCCTTGGACAGGTTTATTATTTTTATGATGCCAAGCCTGCCTCCAAGTGCTAGCAAAACATCATTTCCTGCCATAAAGAACTCACTGCACTGAAACTCTTCGTCGGGATGCTCGTCAAGAACCCTCTGAGCGATCTTGAGGTCGTCTCCATATGATATGATTGCCGAGGTTCTTTTCCCGACTAGCGACACTATTCTGCATTTACCGTAACTGCTCATAGATTCGAAGCATGCATTTGGTATTTCAATTACCGAAGACATGGGGTAGTTAAGTGGGCACAACACATTATTTCCAGACATCGAAAGCATGGAACCCATTCAGATCAATCGATACAGATGTCCATCCGGGGATCTCCTGTTCTTTTTTTACTACTGTTAAAAGATGTCCTCCGCAGCCGGCACCCGTTATCTTTGCCTCAATACCAATCTCTCTCATTTTATCTATTATGTCCTTTATCTCTCTAGGGCAAACCCCCAGTTCATCTAACAGGTCTTGGTTCTTCCTAATGAGTCTGTACAGTTCCTCCAAGGTAAACTCTCTTTGTAAAAGTTTGTATGCCTCTTCTGAAACTTTTCCTATTTCGCCGTACAACTCTTTCTTGCGCCTCCCTAGCCTGATGGCAGACTCTGTGTTCTTGGGTATCCTAGTGTTGAAGATGAGTATTTTGAATTGAGAAAGGTGGTGAATAGAAAGCCTTTCAACAACGCCTTTTCTAAAGGAGATCAACCCGCCGGTATAGCAGGCCATCACGTCAACGCCAGACGCTTTTCCATGGAATGCATTCTCCATTTCAAGAGCTTCCTCTAATATATCTGGACTGCGGGCCTTGGCATATGATAACAGAAGCGATATGGCTGCACTTGTGCCCAGACCACACCCCAATGCGGCATCCAAAGACAGAGTCAAACGAAAGCCAGGAATGGCGTATCTCCATTTCTCAAATAGGTCCATATAATTACCTTCTGCATCAACAGCAACAGCCTCAGTGCTCTTAGAAGACTCAATTGTTAGATATCCATATACATCTACTGCAACAGCAAGGCATCTTTCTCCTGATAATACGGCATGCTCACCAAACAATATTACTTTGAGAGGAGATCTAGCCAAATGTGCCATCTAGAGGGGCTCCTCGAGTGGCATTGTGATGAAGGACCAAGACACCGATGGATCCAGCTATGAGATTCCTACTGGTCTAGTGGTTAGGATGTCTGCCTTTCAAGCAGGAGGTGGGGGTTCGATTCCCCCGTAGGGAATTTCCTTTTTCCTTCACCCCGGAAGGAACAGACCTGAAAACAAAAAGCTAGATGTAAATATATAATCCAATTTATTTCCATCAGGCATTCTCCGCTTTAGAAATACCAGAGTAATTAAGAAACGTTCCGGGCATATATTCACTCATCATCAAGAGGTATATTGAATCCAAGCGGCTCAAACAGATATCCTTTTCCCCTAAAGAACTTCGAATGAAATTCAACCCAATTGAGTCTCATAGCATGAAGGCATGATCCAAGACCTTCCATTCCAATAAGAAGAACAAGAGTTCCAACGACGTAAATACCAGAAAGTGCAACAGGCATAATGAACCCTTCCTTCCCTATCGTAAACTCGTGCAAAACCCTGGTAAGCTGAGCATGGGCAAGAGAAACTGCCCATAGCCTAAGATACGAGGAAGTATTGGAAATGAGTCCAAGGCCAAACTCAACGACGTGGATAAATTGATTGATCCATAGGCTTGAAATCTCTTCTCTTTTCACCATATTCTTGGACATCATGTATATAGGCTTTCCTAACAACATCCAGGGAATGCATAGAAGCATCAAAAACAATAAGAAGAGCTGCACCCGATGCTGATAAGGATAGATCTCTTCAGTGACAACGAACGGGTTCGTAAACATGTTTACAAGAACCCCGATTATCGACGGATAGTTGGATGTAACTAGCCATTTGTAAATTATCAAGAATACCATGTATCCAACGAATGAGCAGAAGACAATTGTCTGAGGAACAAGCACACCGTATATCTCCACAGGCTCGTTGAAGTATATCGCATTCAGGAAGGAAATAACTACTCCCAGGCTCATGTGTAGAAACCCTATTATTATCGACATCTTCATCTTCATAGAATTGAGAAAGACCATTTCATTCTTGGAGTGGTGCCACATGTGGTCAACTCCAAATGGATAGGTTCGATTACTGTCTTTGCTTGAAGAGAATAGAGGAATCGCAAGAGACCCAAAATCAGAGTATAGAAGCCCAAAGAACATGGCTCCAAGCGAGAACGAAAAGATTATGTACTTCCCACTTACAATCATCTGTAAGGTCTCGGAACAATTCTTAAACTTCTTTGAGTTCCTTATCAGATACATCGATAGGCAGAGAAGCAGTAACCCGTGAAACACATCCCCAAACATACATCCAAAGAGCATAGGAAAAGTGAACAGTGTAAATACGGCAGGATTGATTTCTCCATACGACGGGATTGCATAGGTATTCGTGAGAATCTGAAAGGGCTCCGTAAACTCGTTTGTCTTAAAGTATGTGGGCGGCATCTCCTTGCTTTCTGTAACTTCAAATGCAAACAGACTCGTTCCGTCCCCTTTAATCTCATTGATCCTTTTCAGCTTGTTTATGTTCTCTCTGAGAATCCAAGCCTCCCCCACAAGACAATCCCGATCAAAGTCGAAGCTGAGCTTGTTGAGAGTTTGATATATCTTCATTTCCTTGTTTAGATAATATCTCCAGGTATTTGCAAGATGCCTGATCTTTTCATGCTCTTTTCCTATTGCTTCATCATTATGATCTTCAATCTGTTGCATCTGGCTTATAGTTGCACTCAGCTCAAGCAGCCCTCGCTTGCACTCCCTGAACTTCTTATGGTCAAGTATCCTCCCTCCCAGAGAGGAAAATATGTCCTTAACCTTCTCCAGTGCCTCACTCCCATGTGCAAACACAATAAATACAGCCTTTGTTCCGTCCTCAACATCCCTTGTCCTTATCACTAAATTTCTTCGCAATGCCTGGTGAAGTACCTTTCTTATCAAGAGCTTTTTACCTTTCTCGACTATCCCGGTCATAAAATCAAACTGGACAAGATGCGCTTCCTCCGTAACCGTTCCAAGGAAGTTCTCGGTCTCCTCCAGCATGTACAGATCCTCCTTTAACTTGGTTTGATTCGTATTGGTCTCCTTCTTTATCGACTTCAGTTGTGTCAACCTAGAAAAAAATTTGTTAACCTGCTCCTCCACCTGATCTATGTCGCTGTGCTTGATTCCCTCGTCAACCTCGTTGACATCTCCAGTTAGATACTGTAGTCTCGAAATGAGTTTTTCCATGTGTGTTATTTCTCTGGTATATAGCAGATTCTCGCTCTTGATGTCCTTATTAAGATCTTTGAAGTGGAGCAGCCCGTTCTTTCCTATCTCGGTAATTGTTTGCTTTGCTGTGTCCTTGCTGAAATACATCGACACTAAACACATCTTTTCACTCCTTAGCATGATTATTTTGTTTGCTTGTCCTGACGAAATTAGGGAAGAGCTTTTATTTACTTTGTTTCAAATTTACAAATCTTTACCTCATGGAGAAATCGAACAAATAAGGACATCTATTCTTCCCTTACCGTTTTTGGCAAGGGGCCGAAATAAGTTTGCACCTTGGGCCGCATGCAAGAATAGACTGCCATTTTAAGCCCATTGTACCCATTTCTTAGCATGCCGATGGAGAAAGAGCTTTCAGTAAAATGGGAGGAATCTAAGAGCTGTGCAAAAACAGTTCCGAGGAAAATAGAAAGGCCAAATATCTCAACGCTGGATTTTTGGAATGAGGATGCAGGAAATCCTCTTCATTCCGACAAGGATCACGACGATTCAACAGATATGGATGCATTCTTCACTTCCACAGACCATGCAATAAGTACGAAAGAAAAGGAGATTTCTGTGTATTCGAAGTTTACAATAAGGGATATCAGGAAAATCAAGGATTTCACGGTGTTAATAGGAGATGACATTGAATGCCACTTATCCGGGGAGTGGCGCGATATTGAATATAAGGTAAACAGCCGTGTCACTGTTCTTCGCTGCATTTGCTGCTCGGAGAAGGATGAAGCCTCTGATGTTGATTGTCTGGATGAAGTCTTTGAATCTGAATGTGAGGAATGTTCCTCTGAATGTGGGAAAGAAAACACAGAGCAGAGCACCCAAAGGAGCAAGATTTTTGTCACAGATACGAGAAACTATCTCGTGGTGGAGGACAATCCTGTTGCCATTACCACACTGTCTGAATCTTTAGTTTGCAGAAACAGGCGCTATGTAAACGCGAAGATCGCTTCAATAAGGCTTTCTCACACAGACGCAAGAGTTTTTATTGGAGTCATAGTTCATTTTATCATGGAAAGGGCCTTGATGCATAAAAACTTCGCTCATGACTTCTTGATAAGCCAGGCAAAGAAAGGGATTTCTGAGAATGTCATGCTAATGTATAAATGTGGAATCGATGAGAAGACGGCCCTCAACGAAACATTGAAGCTTATAAGGAACATACACATGTTTAAGGACTATAGATTTGAGACAGTTGAGACGGAGAAAAGGCTCATGTCTCTTTTATTCAATATCAAAGGAGATGCAGATGCAATTGGAATTGATAAGGTTTTAGAGATCAAAAGCGCCAAGTCGCAACGGCCAGAGCACCGTGCACAGGTGATTCTCTATGCCCTCATGCTCAAAGAAAAGACGGGAAGCGACTTCTCCCCATACCTATATTACATTCCTGCTGGCGAGTTGATTGAGGTCAAGCTAAGGCACCAGGAAATCAGGAGTCTGCTTAATCTTAGGAATAAGATTGCCGTATTCAATGAGTCTTGCGAATGTCTGTGTGAAGACTACAGCTGCAGTGCCTTGCTGAAAATAAAAGGACTAGAGAAAACACACTTTCTGAGAAGGCAGCTGGAGGCAATAGACGAAGAGGAGGAAAGAGCGGTAGAATCTTTTATTCCTGCAACTCTCAGATACCAGAGGAATACGTTGATAGGACTGGATATTCAGGGCGGGCTTCCCCCGAACAACATATATCTGACCCTCTTCAGCTCTGATCTTGTAAAGATTTCAAAAGGAATTGTCGAGGAGACCAATGGAAACAAGTTACTAGTAAGGCTAAATGAAGAAGTTCTTTTCAAAAAAGAGGAAAGGATGTATGTGTCTTTTGGGGCCTCTGATATATTCTTTAGGTTCATGAGGTTCTCGCTTATCCACATTGCATATCCAAGATATTGCACGCCTGAAGTTATCGGGGGGTTTGTCCTGCCTATGGAGCAGAAGGGCCTTGGAATAGATGATGAGTCCAATGAACCAAGCCTGAGTGATGTGAGCTCCGTGCTGACCGAGGAACTGAATGAATGCTTTGAGAGTGATAAGGAGACTCTAGACAGCGATAAAGAAGAAAAGCAAAGGAAAAGACTCCGAATGAATGAAAATGCCGAGGACAAGGCCTTTTCGAATATACCAGGATCTTACAAAAGCTATGCGTTAGACGAAGACAAAATCTCAATACCTGAGGTTTTTAGAGAAGAATTCTTAAGACTCAATGATGACCAGCGTTCTGCACTATTCCTATCATTGAATTGCAAGAACTATAGAATTATACATGGGATGCCAGGAACGGGAAAAAGTACTCTTATATGTTTGTTGATAAAAATCCTTGTCCATCTCAAGAAAAAGGTTCTTTTGATATGCTATACAAACCTTGCCTTGGCAAATATTACAAAGAAACTGAGTGGAATCAGAATATACACTGCTGGGAAGGAGGGATTCTTCTTCAAAGCCACCACCGAGGCCAAGGTATTCTTTGAGAACATAGAGCTCGTTGTAGGAACGTGTTTCTCGTTTTCAGATCCTATCTATGTAAACAGGCAGTTCGATTTTTGTGTTGTTGATGAAGGTTCTCAGATGCATCTTCTTCTAGCATTGATACCGGTAAGCATTTCTACAAAATTTGTAATTGTGGGTGATCATCTTCAGCTAAAACCTCTTTCGAGAAGCTCCAAGGAGCTAAGTCTTTCTCTTTTCGAGTATCTTCTTGGGGAAGACTATTCTAAGCTCCGAATTCAATACAGAATGGGAAATGAGATAATGAGGCTGTCGAACACGCTGTTCTATAATGGTGAGCTCGTTGGCAAGAAAAGGCCGTCCTCTGTTGAGTTTATTGACACGGACATTGTAGACTTTATATCGCTAGTGCCTTCCTTCGAAAAATGCACAATTCTCTGCTACTTTAATGCGCAAGTAGATTTAATAAGGGAGAAAACCAGGTGTGCTGTGGAGACTGTAGACAGGTTTCAGGGTAGTGAGGATGACAAGGTTGTTGTTGTTTTTGACCCTGTTTCCAAGTGTGAGGTGATGGAGAGTTCCGAGAGGCTCAATGTTGCTCTGACCAGGGCTAAGAAGCACCTTGTCCTTGTCGGTAGTAAGTCTAAAATGTCTGAAATAGATATACTGAAGAAGCTCATAAGTATTCTGTAAAAATTACTGAGCCTGATTAGTTTTACCTCGCCGAGATTGCCCTTGAGCTGTGAGCATGTTGTTTTATGAGTTTTTCAGATCCAACATAGGAAAACGAATCTTCGTGATGCTGAAGGCTGGAGTATATGTATCTGGGGTACTGAGCAACATAGATCCATACCTCAATCTAAGCCTTTTGGAAGTGAACATACTTAGCAATCATCCTGGGCTGGATAGTATTTCTGTGTGTTCTATACGGGGCTCGTCGATAAAATATGTCCTTGTTGATAAGGACTCTACTCTGCTGCAGGGAGTGAATGCTGGGAGTAGACTCAGAATGATACTTGATAAATGTTACTGAATGTTGTGTGTATGGCATCAATAAATATCATCTCTCTACAATGACTATTTGTTTCTCTTACCTCTAGCCCCATTTATTCTAGTTTAATGAAAGACTGCAATAATCAGCAACTAAGGGAATCCGTTGCCGCTATGAAGAATTTTGTGCAAGAGCATTTGAACAAGGGTGTAGCATCATCAACCTGTGAGGAGATTTATCAGGTCTCGTGGCGCATGGCTAGGCGTAAGTCATGCAGGAAATCCTTGAAGGTAATAAGAAGGGCATCTAAAACCTTTGTAGACGGATCGATAGAAAAAGCACGCGAAGTAGATTCTCTTAGCATAGGGAAGTATCTGTATGATTTTAACTTCCATTGGAGCAGAAGCATGGACCTTTTCAGCAAGGTGTTTAATCCTATTGCACCTGTCGAAAAGAGGTTTATTGCCAGGCTATCTCCGAGGCTATTTGCACGGCTTGTGAAGGGGATTGAAGATAAGATAGTGGAGTTTTTAACACATAATATAAAAGAGGAAATAGAAGGCAAAAGAAGGATCAAAAAGCCAAATGAGTCAGCTCCCAGAGTCTGGGAACATCCTGCCTGCAAGAAGCAAAAACTGAATCAAAGTAGTGCCAATGAGCCAGGCAATAAACACTGTGAGAAGAAGATGCCTGACGAGTTTGAGCTACTTTGCAGGGAGAGACAGATTTCTGTTATAATCTGCATACTTCAGGATAGGGGATGTTTTGATATGTTTTCAGAAAGGATTATTGAGTGTTTGATTTCAGTTTTCAGCTCGAAAATATATGATGAGAATCTGGACATACTGAGCATAAAAGATCTCATTGATAGGTACAGGAAAGTTGAATATATGAAAGGTTACTTCTATGCAGTTGAATCTGGCCTTATGCGTAGGGTAGTTATGAATTATACGAGTGAGGAAGTTTTTGGCATGCTGAATAGGGAGGATGAAATGAGGCTGTGTGTAGGCTTTTTCTGTGCATCTGGCTCTGAGAAAAGGCTTATGGAAGTCATCGATATGTACTGTAAAGAGGTTATCAAGAGCCTTTCGATTGATAGATTTATTGAAGGATACTATTGGATCTACCTTAAGTTCAAGGAAATAGAGGAAGATAATAGGGACGATTGGTATCAAAAAATTAGGAAGGGGATTAAGAGATGCAAAAAGGAAGTTGTGAACACCAATGCTGACTGTGCGATTGAGAGTATCTGCGCGTGGACCGATTCCTTACTGAGAGGAAGAATAACGATTAAAGAAGACATTATTGAGGGAATGGAGCACAGAATTCGTGTCCCAGGAACTAATAAGGAGGACAGGGTAGACACGAGGAAAGTTTTGAAAAGTACAGGGATGGTGGAAGTCAATTTTGAGGGCAGCGTATGGAGAGAATTTCTTCTGTCAAATATTTTTGAGATGATTGGAGAGATTTTCCATTTTTGTGACAATAAGGAAGTATTTGAAACGGCTTTGCGAAATAAATTGGGAAATAGGCTTATTTCGCGGTCTTCAGTGTCTACACACTTGGAAAGCCTGCTGATAGACAGAATTGATCCGGGAAAAACCCAGCTGAACAAGATGAGATGTATGATAAAGGATTTCACCGAGAAAAAGCTATTTATGGGACACGAGATTTTACTTCTTCGGTCATGCAAATGGCCTAGATACGAAGAAGCTAGTCTTGGGATTCGAGACGTGGAAGAGATCAAGGAGAGATATAAGGAGGTGGAGAAAAATAGAAGAAAGATAGTTAGATGGAATGACCTGCTTTCGTCCTGTGAGATTGAGTTCTTGGGACGTACGGTTACGGTTACTTTGGCCCAGTACCTTATTATAAAGCTTTTGGCAGAGAAGGATAGAGACATTGAGAGCTTGAAGGTATGCAAGACTTGGAATGAAAATCTTGAAATTCTAATGAAGAAAGAGCTAGTGAGAGTCGAGGAGGGGAAGTATTCCCTAAACTTAGGATTTTGGGAGGAAAATTCCTCCGTGGAATCATTGATTCCTCATAGCTTTGCATTACAGGGACAGCCTGAGGCTACAAGAATACCTGATGGGCTGGAACCTTATAAGGATCTTCTTGACTGTAAAATAGTAAAAGAAATGAATGCAAACAAGATACTAAGTAAGAGCAAGCTCAGAGAGCTTCTTGGGCAATGCCATCCATCGGAAATGTTCGATGAAAGAATAGAAAGCCTGGCGAATAGAGAGTTTTTAAGTATTGAAGGAGAAAACATAAAGTATTTGCCATGATACCCAGGAGCTCTGCTTTTATAGAATACTCATTGGACCCTTATTTTTTGCAAGGGCCAATCAAGAATCTCTGAATTCTAACACTGCTTTCGAAATTATTTGATAAAAATGTTTTTCCCTTGGAGAGTTCAATGGACTTAGATGCTCGAATTAAAAAGATAATGGAGGAGGCCGGATGCTCATACGACTTAGCAAAAAAAGCCGATCAAGAGGCACAAGGGAACCTGCATGCGGCTATAGAGATGGCCAAGAAGAAGGGCAATGTTTTGTACTCTGGGGGACGAAGCGGGCTTTATGTCGAAGAAAGCCCACAGAGAAAGTCAATAACACAATACAAGAATGGCATTCTGGTAGAAAACAAGTTCTACGATTTTTCGGTAAATGACAATATTAGACTCAAAGAAATGTTAGAGAAGGGAACCTTCGATGCATCTCTGCTTGGGTTGCATGGAGATACGGCGGAGGTTATTTATACAGAGAAGTTAGAGGAGGAATACAAAGAAGAGGCCAAAGCGCCGAAGATTGACACAAAATCTGCATTTGTAGGAGAGGGAAGGCGGATAGGCCGTTCCAATAGAGACATTCCCCATGCTAATATCGAGGATACACTAGAAATAGCCAAAGATGGAGATGTACTGTTCAAGGTTATGATTGGAAGCAAAAGGGTTACGGTCAAAATGCTAAGGTCACAAACAATTGGGGACTTCTTTGATTATATGGAAAGATACTATGACTTTGGACTCGTTTTGTCTACCAATGGAAAAGAGGTTCCTCCATCCCATAGTGTTGAAGAAATTGCAAACAAACTCGTTCTTCTCAGTAGAAGATGAGCCTGGAAAATACAATTAAATTTATTGAACTTGACAAGGTTTTCTCCTCAATTTTGGGACTGCCTGCATTCATACATGTACAAGATTTCCGCTTTGGCCTGGGAACCGAAAGTCCCTGCAAGCACTCCGGAGCTTGGTAACGTTATCTTGGCTAAAAGGAAAAGCAAGCGAGCTAAACACTTCGCAAGGGAGGAGGAGGCTTGCATACACAAGCTCTATTTCCTTATATGATTCTTTGTCTAAAAGAAGTATTTTGTCCATCTTTTGTACAGAAGATGCCCATAGTTTGTCGATACACAGGACAACACATTCTTTTCCATCGTAGACAAAGGGTTCTTCTCCATCGTTGTCTTCTGGGGTCTTGGCTGTGCCCATAGCTTCAGTTGCAATTCTAATAGCACCCTTTTCCTGAAGCATTGCAAGAACTCCATACATCCTGAGATACAGGCTTGGAAAATGAAAATTATAATCCAGGGCCTCAAACATCTCTGACTCGTAGTTCAAAATGCTTTCTTTATTGGACCCAGGAAGCTTCTTTATAAGAGCATCTATGCTTCCGTGTATCTCCTCACATTTAGAGGCAAGTATCACTATTGCATACACTACATCTTTCATTTCTTTTTCGTCTCTAAGTATTTTTCCGATGGTCTTGTCAAATATCTGTATGGATGTACTCCTCACCGTCATGGGTAGGCCCAAGTTTATGCATGCGTCCATGATATCCTTTCTGTACATTATAAGCTTTTCCGTCAAGCTTTTCATTAAAGGGTTGTAACATCACCGTTATATTGTTGCATCCTTAGATGAAATTCGTTTGTAGCACACATCTCCAATCTTAATCTAAGGAAAAATAGCTCCAAATCAAAAATACTATAAATCCTCAACAATAGTAACAAATAGGAACAGCCCAACAAAAGATAAGCGTCATTAGCCAAGTAGGATCCTTGTTTATTTCAAAAGTTTTCTGAGGTCGGAGTTAAGGTCCCCAGCTTTTTTCAATACCTTATGAACAGCCATTTCAAAGTCCTCTTGTGTCACGTGAACCCTCCTTTCTCTTAAAGCATACATCCCTGCCTCTGTGCATACAGCCTTAACCTCGGCCCCAGAGCATCCAACCATCTTTCCTGCTATGGCCTCGAGATCAATTCCCTTGGTAAGGTTCATCTTTCTAGAGTGGATTTTCAAGATCTCAAGCCTTGCAGACTCTTTTGGCTGGGGGAACTCGATCTTCCTATCAATTCTGCCAGTTCTTAACAACGCAGGGTCAAGGATGTCGATTCTATTAGTAGCCATGATAACCTTGATGTTGTTGTGGGATTCAAATCCGTCGAGCTGGTTCAGGAGCTCAAGCATGGTTCTCTGCACCTCACTGTCACTTCCTTTATTAGAGTCTCCTCTCGTAGAGCCAATAGAGTCGATTTCATCCATGAATATGATGGACGGTGCATGCTCTCTGGCCATAACAAAAAGCTCTCTTACTAGCCGCGATCCCTCTCCAATGTACTTTTGCACCAACTCAGACCCTGAAACCCTTATGAACTTGCATTGGGTATGATGTGCTACAGCTCGCGCCAACAAAGTCTTCCCTGTTCCAGGAGGCCCATATAAAAGCACTCCTTTGGGCTGTGCAATCCCGAGATTCTCAAATAGCTCTGGATGCTTTATCGGAAGCTCAATGACCTCCCTGATCTCCTTGATTTGCTCGTCAAGCCCCCCTATCATTTGATATGTGGAGTCTGGAACCTTCTCAACCATCATAAGCGATACAAGTGGGTCCACCTTTGTGGGAAGTATCCTGTGGACATCATACGAATCACTACGGAGAGCCACCCTCACTCCAGGTTTAAGATCATCATAGTTTACCCCATGCTCTACCTTTACCAAGTATTTACCATCTGGATTTGTTTTCACCAGGACTTGCATCTTTCCCATTTTTTCCACAACTATTCCAACATTGGAACTGGGCTCCTGTACAATAGATATCTCTTCTCTAAGAAACCTGACCCTCCTGTTCAGCTCTGCTCGCTTCTGTTCTAGAACTCGAAGCACCTTGGCTTTCTTTGCTATGAGCACTTCAAGGTGATCCAGCTTGTTACTGTAGAAGTTTTTGCAAAATCCCTCAGACATCCTCAAGGGATTACATTAGCATTGGATTTTGATTTGGAAAACAAACCAACCTTATAAGAAGGGGAATTTCTGGTTGTCTTACGAAGGCACATACGAGGTAAAGACATGAAGAAATGGTCTACATAGAAGCTTTATTCTCATACACCATCCCATATCAGCAGAACAGCGCATCCAACTCATATGTCGGCTGAGTTAGCTTAGTGGTAGAGCATGGCGTTGTGGCCGCCAAGATGCGGGTTCGATTCCCGCACCCAGCACTTTTGACATCACCAAAATTACATTTTTCTTTTGTTCATCCACAGATCATCTGACAACTTCCCAGGTATAATATCAGGGAGAACAAGTAAAGGCTTCCCAATCATTCTTCTTTTTAGCTCCCAGTATCTCAGTACTTTGGATATGTCTACGTCATGCCTGTCTTTTAGGTCGTGTATTTTTATCCTTGAAACGATAGATGGTATGGCTATTGGCTGCAAGCTGTTGAGCTTTGAGAACAGCGTGGGCTTGGGACATCCCATCGGGACTTTCTTCCTAATAATCGGTGGGTTGCGAAGTCTTTCGTAGCCAAACCTATTCGATGTGTTTATCTTTCTGTATCCTAGCTCGTATGGATTTCTCTTTGAGGGACTATGAAAGGTACAATAGGACAAGCTATTTCTCAGGTCAAAGTAACACTTGTCGAGAGCACATGAAACATGATATTTTTTAGGACATGCAAAATAAGAGCAGTGTATCACAGTTCCACGACCTTCGTCACAGAAAAAGCATCCAGACTCCTTTCTATACGAGCTGACATCAATAGGGTCCTTTGAAAGAGGATGCCCAAAAGAAAGAGATCTGTTGAATATGGCACATAGAACATGACCCCATTTGTTGTCAGATGTCTGTTTGAAGGCACCATTAGATGAAACACAGAATGAGCATTCTCCCAGGGATTCCCCATATATGCATTTTCTGCACAGCCAGAAGTTACTTAGATCTTGGATTCCGTAGCAATTTTCATGCACACATATTTCACATCCTTGGCACACAACAAGGGCCTCATCATTCTCTGACATGTACCTTGTGCAAATGTCACAAAAAGAAGATGGCTTTGCTTGCTTGACATGCCTTGCCACCAAGCCTCGTATAAAGAAGAACCACTCCTTTTCTAATCTGTCCATGATCAATTCAAAAATGCTTTCAGAAATATCTAGGTTTGATAAATGCAAATAGTGTCGATCGTAGGCATCTATTCTGTACAAAGTAGATTCAAAGAAGTCTCTTCTTTGCTCCTTTCTAATCGTTTGTTTTCCCTCTAACTTCTTACAAGGTCTGTAAACGCTGTCTGTGATGACGCGACGCATTCTCAGTAAGTCTATGTCGCGATATATGGATTTGTAGCCATGCTCTTCTCTTGGAATGCTCTTGAGTGACTGTGGAGTAGACATTTTTGGGTGGCAAAATTCCCCATAAGGAATGGAAAATTTTTTTTCTCGGCATGTGAGCATAGCCGAGATAGGCAAAGATGACTGGATCTATAGCAAAGGATACATTGCGAAGGGTACTGCCATTTATGATGATTCGGGCACAAAGATGCTTGAGATTCCATTTGTCCCAAAGCATTTCCATGCTTTAGCATTTGAGTACTTCCTAATAGACGAGCTGAACACAATATATCTAATCAATAAGAGCACGGGGGAAACTTCCGAAATTGGACGACTGAACAATGGGGTTAATGCTGTCAGTATATCCAAGGACGAGAATTGGTGTGTTATTATCTCTGGCAATGAGATTCTTCTTTTTGACACATATATTGACCTCAAGAAATCGATTGAGATTGATTTCGATGGCGTCATCCGAGTCGAATGGACGGACTATGGGCTTTTTGCAGTGCTAACCAGCAAAACGATATTCTTTTATGATACTGAACTCAATCTATTAGGAAAAAGTAAAGAGGGGAAGTATGTAGACATTTGCTGGAGAAGCAAATATAATATATTTGGATGTTCAACAGGAACAGATGTTCGCTTCATTGAGCCTAATGGGCTTGACCATGGAGACCCACTGGACGTACGATGCACTTCACTATCCTTTCTTGAAAATGAAGATCTACTTGTTACAGCTGAAAAAAATGCTCAAGGCTCCCTACTCAAAGTATTCTACACAAAGAATTTTCATTGGTATCTGAAGATTTCAAAGCAGGTGTCTGGTAGGTTTTTATGCATCGAGAAGAATGCAGTACTATTTGACGACGAAGAGAAGCTAGTAAGGGTTTTTTTGTTCAAGGAAAAGACATGCTGTGGGCCAGAATACTATGTAATTGATGGAAACTGTATACTCTACACGGATTTTTCAGAAAAGATCATTCCCCCTCCATTCTTCTCCACAAGAATTGACCTTGATAAAAACATTATTGATGTCTTTCCAGGAAAAAAAAAAGGCGCGGTTCTCCAGAAGGATGAGGTGACTATCTTCAGGTGGGAGAATGGTGACTTTGTGAGGGTAAAGACATTCCTTCTAAAAGAGGAGTTTGACTCTGTTTTACTGTTTGGCAACCTTCTCCTTCTGAAGGGCAGAAGCTCGTTTCTTGTCAAAGGAATGAGTGAAGAAAAAGAAATATACATAAATAAGAACTCAGAGACTGATGAGGGAAAATGGCCGAGCATTATAGGCACAGATAGTATTTGTAGGCAATTGCAAGATGCATTGAGGGGACCAGGAGGTATTGCCAAGTGCTATAATCTCAAGGAGAAATTGTGTCTGGTATTAGAAGATGGATCTGTCATCTACGATGGCACTAAGATATATTCTGGAGTAGATCTGTCGCAGAGGTTTGAGATAGTTATAGAGGAGGATACTTATATCCATAATGGGATGGGGCTTTGTATAAATGGCGAGATTACGGAGAATGTAGCTTCATTCTTAGTTGGAGAGCTTGGCATGATCACTGTATCCGAGGGTATGTGTAGGTTTCTCTTTGAGTCCAAAGAAAGTACTTGCCAGGTCGATCACAATCTAGAGCTTCTATGCGCCGTAGATTTCAGAGTGATTGGGATGACTAGACACGGGACACTTGAAACATACACCCCTAAGATTTATACACTAGCATTTGTGAAGAAGCTTTTGTTTGATGGGAAGTATAAGGATGCAGTAGACGGATGTCTGAGACATGTCGTTCCCTTTAGGGTATTTCTAGACTATGATATTGAATTCAAGAAATTTGTGGATGGATGTAAAGATGCACATCTGATATCATTTTTCAATGAAGCCCTTCAAAGGCTCGATGGCTTCGATTTCGTCCTTGAAAGTGAGAGGGCCAAAAGACTTAGAAGGGTTTTCAATTCTGCTGTAGTCCTGGAGTCCGAAAATGCTAGAGAGCATTTTGATGGAATGATAAAGCATGACGAGTCAATAAGTTCAAATGCCCTTGCTCATCTAGTTGGATGGAAGTACAAAGGGGAGCCTTATGATCAGGAAACCTGCAGAGGTGAGTACGAAAATACTCTCGAGAAGAACTCTAATATGTGTGGACGGAGACCTAGAGATTTCTTCAATGAGCTACTCTTGTCTCTAGATCTAGAAAAGAATTTCAAGTTTATTATTTTCTTGCTTGTGAAAGTAAAGAGAGTAGATCTAGCACTTTTGGTGGCCAGGCACGACTTAAAGGCAGGTATTGAGTATATGCTATCTATAACCAGTATAGATAATGTTATAAATTCTGCATTGGAGAGCTGCGATGAAAACTTGATACGTGAAACAATGGAGGCCTGCCGAAAAGACTCGTCGGACTTTCTTTCTTTAATTCATAGCTGTGAGGAAGGTTTGCGGAGGTTTAAAGTTAATGATTTCCTTGAGAATAGAGTCGATGCTCTTTGGCATCTGAGCAGAACAGAAATGGTTGATCTCGAAAGAGAATATATAAAAAAGCATAGCCTTGTTGAAGAAGCACTGATGTATGAAGCCTGTGGGTTGAGCATTAGAGAAGAGGGACATTACTTCAATCTGTGTGCAGAGCTTCTTTCTCCCGACAAGGCCTTGATCCTTTTTAAAAAAACAGGGAACATAGAGAAGGCTTTAGAGGTATCTTTAGAAAATCTGTATTGGAGAGAGGCCTTAGATCTTTGCGACAAGGAAAATTGGAGGGATCTTTGCAAGCTGTTGGCCTGTAGGCTTTCAGAGTCTGGAAGGCATTATGAATCAGGCAAATTGCTGGAGGAGTTTCTAGAAGATCCGGAAGGGGCCTTTGGCGAGTATATAAGGGCTAGAAGTATGGGAAATGCTTTAAGACTATGCACAGATGATGAATGCCTCATAAGGGAATCACGTGATATTCTGAGGGAGAAGCTCCTATCTCTTGATGATATCAAAAGATCCTTTATAAAATACAGGAACAGATTAGAAGCTCTTGAAGAAAGGGAGGACGATTGGATGAGCGAAACATCGTTCAGCTATACAGAAAATATGAAGGGGAGCAGAAGTACAAAGGCCAAGAATAGGCCAGGAGGCAAGTACGAGAAAGAATTTGTGCTTGGTAAGCTTAGGGATATTGGATTGAGCCTGATAAAATGGAGGGACGGAACAGAGGATCTTCTAATGGTATTCAAGAAATTTAAGATGGAGGAATGTATCTCTGCACATGATATTTCATTTAACGAAGTGGCAAGCACCATTAAGGATGATATGGATAACATATTCAAAACAGAAAAAGGTCATTTCTATGATCCAAATAGGCCGATTGTCGAAAAGCCAGACCTGAGTAAATGGTGCTAGTAGTTAAGAGGTACAAATAATGGACATTATCAATTCAATAAATATTTATCTTCCAGCTTATGCTTTAAAAGTATCAAGAAGAGGTGTGCAGTTGTAAGCTCGGGCCACATGGGCTTTGCAAAAAACACAGACGTCCCCTTTGCAACCTGGCGAATCATGAAGTTACTTAATCTTCTTGTATCTCCCGTTCTTATGAGTATGTCGACACGGCTGTCAAACTGAATCCCATTATTAATTTCATCTTCCGAGGAGTATGCGAAAAAGATGTTTACAGTTATATCGGTGTTGCTTTTAGACTCTCTCTCCAAGTCCACAAGTCTATCTCTAACATCCTTTTCAAGGAGATCCAACCTTCCATATACACGGAATCTCGGCATGATGCTTATTTCTTTGGGCTCTTTTGTCTTTCTTTTGACGATCTCCATTATTCCGTTTACTTCATCGGGAGACCTCTTAAGGTTGTTCAATGCAAAGCAGAAAAAGGAAATCTCCTTAAAACCATAGAAATACCCAAAGTTGATGAATTCGTATATCTTATGAAGACCTTTATCCTTTTTAAATCTATCTTTCTGCCCAAACTTCTTCATATATCTTCTGTTTCCATCGCAAATAAATGCAATATTCATGTCCTTAAAGATGCCAAGCTTACTCCTTTGATTGCTTCCAGTTGGATGACCATGGCTATAAGGCCCACCACTCCATATACATAAAGCTTTCCAGGCAAGCACACAAGCTTGCTTGAGAATCTCCAATATAAAAAGAACCGTCTTTATGGCATATGCACTGTTGATTATGCTCTCAGTGATTTCGATGGCACATACGAAAACTCTTACTCTTAGACTTCCTAGCATCTAACAGCCAATGGATTCCATAAAAAACTTTTAATAGCTCAAAAACACAATAACTAATTATGAGAGAGCGGACTTATCGTAAAACATCCTCAGCCATGCTTAAATAAAATCTATAGTGTTTCTGTCAAGTCTTTCCGTCTCTAGCTCTAACCTGTTTCGGATCGCACTTTCCTTGTTTCTTTCGTTCAATAGTTCGTTGTTCCTTATCTTCAGAACATTATACAACCTTTCTAGTTCCTCTATATTTCTCTTTATCTCCTGAGACCGAGTTTCATCGAGCTGAAGCTCCCTGTTGCCTATGTCATACTCTTCGTCATATTTTTTTATTCTGTCCGAAAATATCTTTTCCTCATCCTCAAGAAGTGCGAGCTTTGACCTTTGGTCATCCATCATCTTCGAGAGCTTTAAAAGTTCGTTTCTAGATAGTCTTATTAGAGCCAATGTCCTGCGCCTTTGAACCTCAACTTCCTTTATGTTGGCTTGCAAGTTCCTCAAATGGTTTTTCTTTGTATGTAGCCTTGACATCATTCCGTCCTTCATTTTCTGTGTATCCTGTATCTTCTCGGCAATTTGGTCTATATCCTGCAACAGTTTATCGATACTATTTTGCAGAATGCTCTCTTTCTGTTTGCTCTGTGCCATCTTTAAAGCTATAAACGATCTTTTTGCTCTCAACTCGTCAGATGGTCCGCCATTCCCTGCGATACCAAATCCCATCCCATCTTCTAGTGGTGCTCCGCCATATCTAGGAACATCTGTAAAAGAATCTCCGCCTCCAAGAGAAAACGGGGTATATTTGCTTTGATCCGATCTATATCCCATCAAAATGTCCTTTGGAGCATAATTTTGCATTCCAGACCCTTCGTATATATTCTTACCAAGCATCTCCTGATTGTTCCCGCCAAATAAGCTTCTAATGTGTAGTGGATTCAGTAAAGAATCCTCCTGGTAGCCTCTCTTTATCTCTGGCATCATGTCCTCGCCCGCCAGATTCCGTATCGGCCTTCCAGTATATTCTGGCTTTGGAAGGCCTGACATCGAATGGCCTCCGCTATCATCCTTTTTGCTTTCACCGTCATTTGTTTTATCAGACGGCTTTGACTCGTCCTGACCCATACCATTGTACTTTGAAAGCCCACTTTCGCTGTCCCCAGCTATTCTTTTTGTTCCTTTGCTGTTGGAAAGAAGCACCGTATCTTTGCTATTTTTTATAGCTCCTCCAAGGACATTCATAACTTTTCTGGCCATGTCCGGATCCTGGCCCCGCTTTTCAGTAACCCCGAGATCATCGATGACAACTACTTTGGACATACATAGCTGCAGCAGAACCATTATGATCATCATCTTTGTTTATTTCTTTGTACTACCTTGTTGTTTTTAATTCCTTTGTTTCACAAGCAGATCTTTGTCCTGGGGCCCAGAATGGGTGAAGAGAGCTAAGGTAATGGTTGAGTAAATGAAGATATGTCGAAAAGCCCTCAAAATGAGAGAGGAAGATCTAGAGGACATTAAGAGAGTTTATGAAAGACACGGAGAAGCTCTAGATGTAAGCAGAATAACGAGCGGGACAAGGCACGTTTTCAAATATGTTATGGACATCCCCGAGTCTCTGCTCGATTATCCAGAGGTAAAGCATCTCCGCTTTTTAGCAAAAGAAAAGATAAACCATATTGTGAATGAGATAAGAAGCCGGAATAATGAGGGGGATACTGATTCCGAAAGAACCTTAGAGTGGATGGCAGCCATGAAGAATATTAGAAAGGTTCATTCTGCAATTATGGGATATGAATCTGGGCGTATAGCATTTTGCAGAAAGATCAGCATAATATGTGCTAGAGAACTGAGAAGAGGGCTCTCGAAGACATCCAGGATCAATCCCATACTAAAGTCAAAAAGGATCTACAGAGAGTTGTTTGGGCACATCAAGAAGGCTGAAAGAAATATAAAGGACAGATCTAAGAAGGCAGAGAAGGAGGAAATGGAAAGGAAGAAGAAAGAAATGGAAGAAAAAGAAGAGCTAAGGCAGAAGAGAAAGTTTGAATATCTTTTAAGCCAGACGGAGCTCTTCTCTCATTTCATACTGAAAAAAAACAAATGCAGTCTTCCAGACATCGAGGAAGTAGAGGGGTCTGGAGCTGAAGAATATAACAAGATGAAGGGATATGAGGCAGCTATGCTTCAAAAAGAAAAGCTGAAGGAGTTTGGGCCGCCAAGATCTGGAAAGAAATTCAAGGATGGAGGAGAGACAACAACACGGTATGTACCCCAGCCAAAAATACTAAGGTGTACTTTAAAAGAGTATCAGATCAAGGGGTTAAACTGGCTTGTGAGTTTGTATGACAAGGGAATCAACGGGATCCTTGCAGATGACATGGGACTGGGCAAAACCGTTCAGTCGATCTCTTTGCTGGCCTACCTTTACGAAACAGAGGAGATTCCAGGACCCTTTCTTGTAGTAACTATTTCGTCAACACTTGATAACTGGGCTCAGGAGTTTTCAAGGTTTCTTCCCTGTTTCAAAGTGTGTAGGTTTTCTGGGTCTCCGAATGAAAGAAAAGAGCTAAAGAAGCAATTCAAGAATTCTGATGTCGTGATCACCACATACCAAACAGCTGTTAGTGATGAAAAGATGCTAAAGAAAATAAAATGGCAGTACATGATTCTTGATGAAGCACAGGCGATCAAAAGCAGTATGTCCCGAAGATGGAAGACTCTTCTGAGCTTTAGGGCGAGAAATAGGCTTCTTTTAACGGGTACCCCAATACAGAACTCTATGCAGGAGCTATGGGCTCTTCTTCACTTCATAATGCCCACTCTGTTTGATTCTCTCAGCGAGTTCAGTGATTGGTTTAGCAAGGAAATAGAGACCTCAGCAACAATGAAGAAAACAGTTGATGAGAAGTCCCTGCAAAGACTTCATACAATTTTGAAGCCTTTTATGCTTCGAAGGCACAAATCTGACGTTATTCATGAGCTAGGGCAAAAGACACAAATCGACTTGTATTGCAATCTGAGCTACAGGCAAAAGGTATTGTATAAGGAGATTACAAGATCTTGTTCAAGTATGGAGATGGAGAATTTACTCATGCAACTGAAGAAGGTTTGCAACCATCCTGACCTGTTCAAGAAGCTGGAACCTACTTGCGGGCTGAGTCTTGAAGTCAATGATGGGATGGGAGATGTAGTCTCGTTTGGAAGGAGTAAGATGGACATCAAGATTCCCAGTCTTATTGCAAAAGATGCACTTGAAGTGTTTCGTAGAAGGGAGCGGGAGCTGGCGGAAAGAATCAGCCACTTACGCAAAATTGCCTGTAGAAATGGATTTTGGGGATGGTATCTAAGGGAAAGTCTAGACTTCAAGTATGGAAGTCCCGTTTTTAGAAGTGTTGAGGAAGCTGGAAGGATCATTTTAAAGAATAGAGAAAGTATAGACCATGGATATTTGGTAAAGAAACTAAGAATGTCAATAGACGAAGAGATCTATTACCTGAGGAGATATGTTTGCTGTATAAGTCCTGTTGTGGCAACTGCTCCTAGGTTGCTTTCAAATGAGGTCGAGCTTCCAGCAATAGAATTGGAAAATATGTATATTCCACTCAATGCAACCATTCATGTTCCCCCGCTGAATACGTTCATCGGAGATAGTGGGAAGATGATTGTTCTAGATGAGCTACTTCCGCGACTTAGAGCAGAAGGGCATAGATTATTGATTTACTTTCAGATGACAAGGATGATAGATCTCATAGAAGACTATCTTGTGAGAAAGGGGTATACCTATCTCAGGCTTGATGGTAGTCTGAAGGCATCAGCCAGGGCAGAGGTTATTAGAGATTGGCAAACAAGTGATAAGTTTATCTTCTTATTGAGCACGCGTGCTGGAGGGTTGGGGATAAACCTAACAGCAGCAGATACTGTTATCTTTTATGATAGCGACTGGAATCCCACTGCAGATCAGCAGGCAATGGATAGAGCGCATAGGTTAGGGCAAACAAGAGATGTAACTGTGTACAGGCTCATAACAAGAGGAACGGTTGAAGAAAAAGTTCTGGAAAGTGCCAACAGAAAGGATGAGATACAGAAAATGGTTATTCATGGAAACATATTCGAAGGAGAGAACTTTTGAAATAAACAATACATTACAACCTGGATCGATACCATTCATTTGTTCTTTGGAGTCCAATTATATCCGTAGCTTCATCTGAGAGTACATTGCCCAATAGAACAGGCTCTTGGACAACCAGCTCCTTTTTATAGAAATAAATAATATATCAATGTATTTACAAGAAGGTGATCTATATGGAATTCCTGGACAGTCTGATTCTTGGGTCTAGTACGCCCAGATATGCCGACGAAGCACTTTTTCCTTCTAAGACATACAAAAAGCCGATATGTAATAGAAAACATTGTAATACAACGTGTACCTCAAAAGTGCTTGCAGAGTTTGAATTCTGGGCTTATTTTCTTTCAGAAAAAGAACCTAACAGGAAAGAGGTCAGGAAGAAAATACACACGATAAACCGAGACCTGAGGTTTTCGGTATGGACAAAATGCATAGGATCAAGGGAGAAATGCATAGAGCTAAAGCCGGTAGGGCTTCCTGATCCAAGCGGTGGCTCGAGTGATAAGCTCCAAGAAAATGAACATGGAAAGATGGAAGACAGAGACCTAGTGAAGTTCATATTGGACCTATGCAGGGATGTAGAAGGCAACAGCCAGGAAGACATGTTCAACATTATAAAGAACCTAGAGAGAGATTTCCCGATGATATCTGATTTCAGGCTACTTGCATTGTTCATAATGCATTTTCTGGAATTACCATATACCTCTCCAAGGGCCGTATACCGCTTTGTTTATTCGCTAATGGAGTCTCATAACTTTTGTAGTGTGTTCTCAATGGCTGAAGAGTCAAAGACAGATGGTGGGACAAGTGGAGATGAAAAAAATAGTACACGTCCAGCATTTTGGAAGTCTTTCGTATGTGACTATCCCCTAGTGTTTGATCAGATGGTTGATCTCTTGCTTTGCTACGAGGGTGCAGACATAGCTTCTGTCCCTGCATTTCTTCAGAGGCAAACTGGAGGCAGTAATTTGGAAGAATGGGTTAAGTTTATATCAATAAGGTCGAATTTAGAAAAACTAGGTGATGTCTTTGATAGTAAAAGGCTAGAAAAGCCCGTAGAAGTGAACAAAAGGGAGGAAACATACTTTGACTTCCTGGTTGTTCAAAACGAGGCCATAAAGGCTCAGGAGATGATGAAAATAGAGGCCAGCGAAAGGCTTAATTCTCTTCAAGAGGAAAGAAATGAGCTTTATGTGCAGAAGGTCAATCTTATGAAAGCATGCTCATCCTTAGAATCCGACCTCAAGGAATATCGCGAGGGGTATGTCAAAAAGGTTGAGGAAATGCTTCACGATGTCGAAGATAAATGTGAGAGATATGAGCAAGAGAATATAAAACTCAAAGCAAAACTGGAGGAGAAATGAATACAAATAGATTGTTGTAAGATTAAATTGTATAGAGAAATGTTCTTTTGGTTTTAAGGGAATACAATCCGTTTAGATTATTGGAAACGATCCCCTTAGGTTTAATGCACATCAAGCAGATAAGGCTGAAAAACTTCAAAAGCTTTAAGGATGAGACATTGATACCATTATCAGAGGGTGTTAACATTGTTGTTGGACGAAATGGGAGTGGGAAAAGCAGTATTGTATCTGCAATCCGTTTTGTATTGTGCGGAGAGAAGTATAGCTGCGAGTCAAGAATGGAGCTTATCCACGAAGGGATTAGGGCCAGTGAGGAGGAGGCAAGTGTTGAGATTGTATTTCACGATGAGACAAGGGAGTTTGAGGAGAAGGGGCTTAGTGTCAGAAGAGTTGTGGGAATCAAAAGAGATGAGTACATGCTAGATGGAAAGGTTATGTCGAAAGAGGAAATTGCGGGATTACTCCAAAGCCGTGGGTTCACGACAGATAGTCCATACTTTATTGTTTTACAAGAAGAGGTATCTGAGTTTGCAATTCTTAGTGACAAAAAAAGATACGAATTGATGAAAGATGTTGCAGGAGTGTCTGGATATGAAAGAGATAGGGAGAATAGCATGTCTATGCTTGAGGAGACGAGGATAGGCGAAAACAAAATTGAGCTATTATTGGATAAGATTGAAGAAAAGCTAAGAGGATTCGAAAACGACAAGAGGGAGGCGGAATTATGTTTGGAGTTAAAGAAGGAGAAGAGAAGGCTTGAGTATGGATATATTGAGAGGGAGGTTGGAGAGATTAACAAGGAAATCTCGAGTATTGAGAGCCTTGTATCTAATGACCTTGAGGAAAGTTCTGAGGAACATGAGGACTATGGATGTGAGATTAGGGAAATAGAGAATAGGCTAGTAGGCCTTATTAGTAGGAGAAAGGAGCTGTATGCTGATGAGAAGTATAAGGAAAAGGAATGTGAGATTGAAGAGGAGATGAGAAAGATTGAAAAGAAAAGAAGCGATTTTTGTGAGATTGAAAAAACTGAGAAGAGGAATCTGATGAATCTTAGAAGGGACGAGAAGGAGAACTTTGTGAAGTCAGGGTACATAAAATATCTGGTGGGGTTTCTCGAGACTTTAGGCAATAGAGAGGTGAGGCCTGAGGAAATAGAGGCAGCTAGAGAGGCTTTGAAGCAAAAAATAGAAAGACTAAAAGCTTTTGATGGACCTGAGAGTTCTAAGGCAGTGAAGGCTGAGGAAAGGAAGAATCTTGAGGAGCTCATTGAAAAGAGAAAGTATCTATGGAGGGAGGAAAGAAGACTTAAACTTTCTGAAGAGTCAATAGCAGAAGTCATTAAGTCGCAGGAAGATAGACTTATTGTGATGGGTAATGGTGGGGTAGATGCATATAGGCAGATAAAGTGCGAAAAGGGGGTTCTGGGATATGTATATGACTTGATAAGTGTTCCCAATGAGTTAGCAAGTGCCTTCGAGGCGGTTGTGGGAAATGCCCTATTCAATATAGTTGTTGAGAATGAGGAAGTAGCATCGAATGTATTAAGAAAGATGAAGGATTTAAGATCAAGAATAACTTTCATGCCGCTCAATAGAATTAAGTATAAGGAGGAGGACGAGGTGAAGGATCCAAATGTTATTTCGTTGACATCGCAGTTGAAATGCAATCATAAATATAAGGCTCTTCTTGGATACATTACAAGAAGCTTCTATCTTTGCCCGGACTTGAAGCAGGCACTTTACTCATCCAAGAAGTATGGGATTAATGTTGTTACGCTTTCCGGAGAAATAGTGACCAGAGAAGGGCCTATAACCGGCGGATACGAAAGAAGAAACATGGCATTCCAGGAATACAAGAAGATTTGCAAGGAAGCGAGAAGAATGAAAGGAGAAATTGCCCGAATACAGCATGACCTCAGGAAGATAAGCGGAGAAATTGAAGAGGCAAGGATGTATAGGGAGGAATCTGGAGATGGATCCAGGTACCATGAGAGCCTGAAATCTGGCGTCTTATTTCTCCAAGAAAAGATAGAAATACTAGAGAAGATTATCAAGGATGGGCTTGATAGAGACAAGATTAGTGGAAGACTCCGAAGATTAAGAGAAGAGGAAAAGGATTCACTGCTCAAAAGCATATGGATCGCTGGAGAAATCAAGAAAGTTGATATGAGAATAAAGGAAGCCAGAATTGAGATAAAGAGGGTGAATGACAGTATGGGACACCTTAAGGAAGAATTGGAAAAGTCTAAGATGTATAAAGAGGCAATTGAAATTGACAAGAAGATCTTAGAATTAAAAGATAGGAGAAGGGTTGCTAAGGAAATGATGTTCAACGAGGACAACATGGGGCTATTTGCAAGGCCCAAGAAGATAAATATTGAAATGGAAAAGCTGATGAGGAGAAAACACATGCTGATAAACAAAAGAAACGAATTGTGTGAGAAGATAGGCGTCTCTGATTTCAAGAATTTAGAAAGGCTATTTCCTGACAAGGGGAAAGAAGAAATAATGGAGGAGATAGCTAGGATCAACGAAAGGATCCGAGGGCTTTCGCTAGTTAACAGAACCGCAGTATCTCAATGGGAAAGCTATATAGGGCAGAAAGATTCTATGAGGAAAAAGTTAGAAGATATGAAGTACGACAAGAAGTGTATACTTGATTTTATGGCGGAGTTAGACTCTAGAAAGGAAGACACTATGAAAAAAGCTATAGAAATAGTAAAGGAAGGGTTTTCAGAGTTCTATTCAAGGCTTACGAATGGAGGCACAGCAGAGCTTTACTCGTACGAGTCCGGTATAGGCGTTAGAGTAGGGGAAGGCACTAGTACAAATCTGCTCAGTGGGGGACAGAAGGCTTTAGTGGCATTATGCCTGATATTTAGTATGCAAAAAGTAAGTCCATCGCCTTTATATGTACTTGATGAAATTGATGCTAACTTAGATTCGCAAAGTAGGGAAAGGGTTTCTGCGTTGATAAGGGAAATGAGCATGACATGCAAAAATCAGTTTATAGTAACAACTTTTAGAAAGGAGCTACTAAATTGCGGAGATAAGTATCTCAATGTCGAGTTCCAGGAAAAAAGAAGTAATGTCAGGGAGATTGATGTGGTAGCAGCCCATAAATTTCTTGAAGAAGGGCTGGGCGAAAGATAAGAGGGAGACGCTGCTATCAGGGCTTATACTTTCTTGAAAAACTCACCCCCTCTTTGATGGGAGAAAGCGAAGAGTTTGTTTCTCCGCTTGACCTGGCAAAAAGGTTAAGATCCAATATGTACGACCCTTCTGAAGCGCTTCTGTCTATACAGTGTCTAAGCAAGCCCTTTTCCATAAATAAGGATCAGGTCAGGGCAGTAAGAAGGCTTTCAAAATTTCTTTTCTGCCTTACCTTGGACAGGGATGTGCTTGTGTCCCTAGTGTTCAATCATGAGACAATTGATACATTCATGAACTTTAGCAAGATAACTATGCACAGGATGTATGATGGAATTTATTATAATGTTGATATCGAACTGTGAGTAGCTAATAATAAACATTTGAGATGTTTTTTTACCAAAACGTTCTGCCCTAATGCTGAAAGAGCTGATTGATGAGGACGATTTTTGTAAAAAGCTGAGGATGTCTAAAGAGGCAAATACTAAGGCCGGGTTCTATTCGCTTTTTTATATTTTACTACACGATCCATCTCTACAAGTATTGGAAAGTCTTCTTTCTAATTACACACTGCAAGATGTCGTAAACGGTCTTAAGCATCTTATTAAGTTCAAGTTTGATAGGCTGACTAAAGATGCCTATGCAAACATACTCTTTGTAGTCCGAATGATGTTAGACTATGAAGAGAACATAGATACGCTAATTATAAATCTTTTACGGCATCACTTGGTCGAGGAGGTGTATTCTATGTACAAAGATAAATCAAGGTATTTCAGCAATCATCCAAACAGTCTAATGTTCTTGATGTTTTTCTGTGCACAAAGCAATTCAAAAAGAGATGCTTTTGAGGATTCCAACTTCACCACACGGGATTTTTTATTCACAACTGTAAGAGAGATGATTACAAATCCACACTTTGATGAATATAAAAAGAAGAGGGCAAAGAAGATGTCGAAAAGTGCGAGCCCAGAATATCCTGACTTTCCATTTGCTTCATATTTTTCCTCGAAGCAACTTCTTCAGACACTGCTCACGCCTACACCTTTAAACATCCTGTCTTCTCAGCTTTCTGTGGAGCTCGAAATGAATATTATGTTTATCTTAGAACACGAGCAAAACTTCAAGTTCCATCTGGGTCTCCTCTTCAGAAACTATATAAGAAACGAGGACGATGCATGCAGAGCCCTCAGGTTTATTGTGAATATTCCATATCCACAGAATATTGCAAGGTTGGCCAATTCGATTTTAGATAAATATCCGTCATCGTATCTTGCGCTGATATATGACATGCTGTTTTGGAATCAAAAGGAGAAGCTGAATGGAAACCTGGTAGAATATCTAAGGGGAAGTAACAACAAAATCACAGCAAAGCTAGATTCTCTACAAGAAGAGTGGGAAGCGTTGAGACTAGCCATGGAGAGTATTAAGAGGAAGCAAGAAAACACAGTGGAGGATGTGATTAGGATGATCCATGGCCTCAACTTTCAAAAATATTTTGGCCTAATCAAAGAAATGGAAAAATGGGGAACACCTATAGTTCCAAGAGAAATGTATGACAGAATCATAGGGGAGTCATCTGAGTGGGACGGATATGCACAAGTCTATTTATGGAAAATAATAGGATTCCAAAAAATTTATCTAGGATTTGATGTTGATACGCCCAGAAGAATAGAGAGTCTAGAGGCACTAGAAGGCTTCGAAATTGTTAGAAATCTTTTGAGCATTAAAAAGAAGCCGTAGGGTTCTCTTCTAAGTTATATGATTGATCTGTTCCCTAGCATCTCGGCCAGGCAGTCTTTGTGCTTCCTGATTTCTACTATATGTTTCTTCAACAAAAGTACATCATCAAACCTTAGGTTTCTTAGGCCGACCAGATATTTTAGCTTTACAATGTTCAATTGCTCATCTAAGAGATCCATCATTGTTTTTATCCTCACTGTAGTCCACTTATTTGCTGTTTCTGCTTGTATCTTCAGCTTTATATTGCTGAGTATAAGTCTCTCTCCACAGCTTAGTTGTGTAGACTTCAAAGAAAAAATCTTTTCAGCTAGATCCCTCAGAGAGCAGTTCTCGGGAATATTAAGAAGCTGAAGGAGTTTGATTTCATCCTCGCTGGGAGGCTCAGAAGGCTTTGTCTCGTTTCCTCTTATTCTTCGCAGCACCTTGGCACATTCAACGGCAATGGAGATCTTAAAGTCTATTGGAGGAGGATGAAGCTTATGAAAGCATCCTTCACACAATAAATCATTAATATCCATCAATTTGTAGCACAAAGAACAGCTCATCGATTTCGATTGTCTGGCGAGATACTCAAAAGTTAAGCTTGTTCGCATAAAACGTTCCTTTGTCTTTGTATCCCTTAAAACCTTAAACGCATTGGTCCAATTGATAATCATGTATTTTTGAAAAAATCCTTTGATCTAAATATACCCGGTATATCTTCAACAGAAAACCTGTTTCAGAAGAGAATCACTATAGCAAGCAAAAGAGATCGCTGAAACATTTTAATCGGTTTTCTTACTGTTTTCAATTACATCCTTTTTGCTGAGTTCGTTTTCAGCAACACTCTTTACAGCGTCAGTGGCCTTTTTTACTGCGTTTTCAATTCCACCCTCCTCTCTGTACCAGCTCTCCGGAATTCGCACCAGTATATTGTCATAGATGATTATTCCCCCTCTGAACTTGAGAGGCCCTGCCCATAGGAGGAAAAAAAACTTTATAGTGTACCATAAGGGGACGAATCCGATGATAGTGTTATAGTAGGCATCTAAAGACGACAAAATCCCGAAAATCATCCAGAACACAATCATGTGCTTTGTCTCCTCCTTTTTTGGATTCACCTGCCTCAATATAACGAGGGTTTCCTGAAGTGGAATGATTATTCCAATAGTAGATGTTACTAGAGGGCCGAGAGATGTTGCCATGATAATTACCAAACAGAGAAAGCTTATTCCAAGTAGAGCATATTCCTTCCTGATGTTCATTCTCTTCTCGATCGCATCCAGAATAGGAATCCTCTCGGCTTGTTTTCGCAAACAATCCATTTTGGGGTCTATTTTCAAACAAACATATAAGGAATTTTGAAGTTTATTACAGGTTTGCATATTATTAGAGACTTTTCAAGGCCTGGTTATGTCCACTCATTCCACGGGGCATGAGTTTTTTATGAATATGGCCTTCGCCGAGGCAGCAAAGGCATTTAATAAGCTAGAAGTTCCTGTGGGATGTGTTGTTGTCAGAGACGGGGCTGTGCTATCCATGTCCCATAACATGACGAATGCTAATAAATCGCCGCTTGATCATGCAGAAATAATTTCTATTAGAGATGTAGACTGCTCGAACAGCATATTCTATGTGACTTGTGAGCCATGCATTATGTGCATGGGAATACTTGGGAGATTGGAAAATGTCGAAGTGTACTACGGATGCAAGAATGAAATCTTTGGAAGCGAAACAATATGTGGTGTTGGGGTAAATAGTACACACCTGCCAGATGACCGATGCTTTAAGATACTTCAGGAGTTTTATACCCGAGAAAATGCATTTGCTCCTGATGAAAAGCGAAAGATCAAAAGGAATCGTTGAGTAAAAAATTTATATATTACTTACCTTATTGACTTCAGAATAGATAACAAGCTTTCTGAAGGCAGGTACCTAGGACATATAAAGGAATGTGGGGATACAGCTGTGTAGGAGGGTAGTGTTACGGTGGGATCTGAAATAAACTTGTCATTTCTATTGTCGTTTCCAAAGAAATACGATGCCTCAGCGTCGAGTTTCGACACAATTTCATTTATCTGGACACAGTTCAAAATAGAGCATTCATCTAAAATCAGATCTGCCGTTGCTCGGGACTCGACAAGATTGATAAGTCTTATTATTGATGTGGTGTGGGACAGATTAAACATTCCCTCCAGATAATTTATGCTTCTGCAAAACTTGTCTATCTCATTTATGTTGTAATTTATCTGGACTCCCCGGTTGAAGGAAAGGAAGTTTTTCTTAACCAGGATCTCGTTGAAGACGGAAACGTTTATGGTTTTGAGAAGATAATTGACAGATTCCATAATATATGTGTCCGGGATGTAATAGTAGGACATCTGGTGATAAAAGTATTCTAGGAGACGTATAAGTTTGGAAATGTGAGGAGGTTTGAATATTTTTTTGAGGTATCCTTCGTTACATTTGAATTTTGATAGCTGCTGGTGTTCTATGACAGCATAGGGAAGGACTTCAAGAAGAGAGCTTCTCTGAAGCTCACAAAGATGTTTGAACAAAACAGATACGAGATTTTTGACCTCGCTTACATTATTGATTCCCTGCCCACGGAGAATGCTTTCGTATTCAATAAGATTGGATAGAATGAAGGAAACCTTATGTATGTTTCTCTCAAACATGTGTAACTTAAGGCTAATCTCATTCATCATACATACTGAGCTTTCTACTATATCCTTCCCAAGCTTATTCACAGCGTAAAATGCAGAATGCGCCAGACTCAAAACCTCAGGTCTAGGTACTTCCTCGTTCGAAAACGTAGGAACAAACTCCAAATACAATTGTACCAGGCAGCTGAGCACATTATAAGAATTGGTAAACGACACACTCATCTGCGAATCGTCGTCGTCCTCTTCTTTTTCTAAAAGAAGCCTTTCAAGATCCTCAACCTTTGCTTTGTATTTCTCGAGCTCCAACTCAACCATATTTTTTTTCTTTAGAGCTTCACTCTGGAACCTGTACTTCAGCTCAAGAGATTTGCAATTCCTACAAGGCGCCTCACAGAATCTTTTGTATTGTTCTATCTTGAGTTCTAGATCTCGTATTATCTCCTTGTAGCTTCTTTGCTCCTCAGTGTCTTCTTTTGAATCTTGGAGTTCTTCAATATCTTCGCCCCCTTCAACTAGGAGCTCCATGGAATTATGATCCGTAAGTGGAACGTCTCCATTCATATCCCTACTCACAAACGTAATGCTTTGCTTTTTATCGGGACCTCGTCCACTCAGATAGCCTCTCAAGGCGTGCTTGATATTTCTAAAACACTCAGCATAAAATAGAAGCCTGCGTGCTTCTAAGATATTTAGGGTCTCGTTGCTCATAAAGTACCTTGTTTTCCCCTTTTTCACATTGACCATATCGAATAACGTAGGCTCAAGAATTTTATAGCGACTTTCAAACTCATCCTTCCTTATTTCCTGTGGGAAACATTGCTTACTTACCCTTATGGTTTCCAAAATTCCACACTCTACAAGCTGTTTTGATACTAATAATCTATCAAATACTTTTGGCTTCTTGTGAGCATTGGGCTTTATACATTTTATATATTTTGCTTGAGTTTCATTTATGGAATGGAGTAACCTATTCATGGAATCTTTGAAATACTTAACTAGATCCTCTTTGCTTTCTTCATCAATGATAAGATCATTCTTGAATATCCTTAGGTTTCCTTTTTCTCTGTTCTTATCTAAAAATGACCTTAGATCGTACTCCACGCTCCCTGCATAGTGGGATACTATTATCCTATCATCCGCCTTAGTCCTGATATTTCCATTCAAATAGTTTTTTATCTTCATGCTTAGGTTTTTAGTATTTCCCCATGCATTAAAGCTCTCCTCACTTATTAGATCCATAAGCCCACAGGGCTTTTCAAAGTCAAGAATACATTGGTTATTGTCAAAGAATTCGACATCATTCCACTCAATGCCTTCCTCCTTGTACATTTCCTGCTTCTCTCTGAAAACCTTCCTAATAAAGTCGCTCTGTATCTTCTCATTTGTCCAGTTTATGCAAAGCTGATCAAGGCCGTTGTTTTCAAAAACCTCAAATCCAAATATATCAAGAACAGAGATAGAAACCTCTCCGCTTCCACTCAGGCAGCTGTTTATGGATGTTGTAATATAGTTGAATATGTTCGAGTAAAGTAACCTGGCCATAGAGTTTCTTATTGTGATGGCTTGCTTCAAAGTGTTGAAGACCTCTATCGTTTCTCCCTTGACTTTTATCGAAAATCTAACAAGTGATTCCTCAAATACGTCTTCTTGGATGTGGTGAAGCTTGCAGAATTCAGTAAAACACTCATTTCTCACAACCTTGAGAATCCCATCACTGCTGAATTGAATAGACCCTAAATATAGAATTCCTAAAAGGCATTTCTCAATCTCTTTTATACAGGTTATTCCTATGCTTTTCATTGCAGAACATGTTGCCTCATATTCTTCAGACAGGCGCATAGTGCTTTCTCTATCTCCTAGTAGATTTGAAGTGTCAATGAAATCGTTCTTCAAGTTAAAGTCCTTAAAGGCGCAAAATTGGTAAAATATATGAAAGTTCTTTTCTCCGGCTTCATGGTGAGTCACCCTGCTCTTTTCGAGGAGATATGTCTCAAACCTAGCTCCGGTTATTTTTCCATCAAACATTAGCTTGATCCTTTTTCCAAACCTCGAACTGTTATCATTGAGAACAGTCTGTGCATTTCCAAATGCTTCCAAAATCGCATTGGCGGCTGCTATGTTTCTCTCGATAGATGCATTGCTTGCTGTTCTTTCTACTAAGTACTTTATAACTAGTTTTGTGTTTTCTGTTTTTCCAGACCCGGACTCCCCGCTAATTACAATGGTTTGATTTCCATGGACAAATAAATCTTGATACGATGCCTCCGCCACATCATAGACATGTACATTGCCAGAATAGTCAGAAGACGGCTGCAAAGTCTTTATGTCATGAGAGTTAATGTTTTCATATGGATTAAGAGCCAGAAATATTAGCCCGGATTTGGTATAAATCCTTCCAGAAGCATACCTCTTCTCCAATATGTTAAGGATAACATCATCATCCAGATCATTCAATTCGCATAGATCATTATTTTCCATCTTGGGATACAGAAGCCTCTTCTTTTGTTCTCCGAAGAACCAATGATTTGTAAGAAGTACGATACGAAGGTCTATACCTCGAACCATTTGGAACCAATAAAACAGAGTCTAACTATAAACCATTTAATGGGTTAGCAACGGTAACAGCAAACAAATCATTTGGAGCTGTACGCATTCAAGGCACCTTGGGTGCATGCTTGACTACTACATTGAGCTTCTTCTCAAAATACAAAAGACTACATAATAAGTCGTCATCATTTTCAAATGCCACAAGAGAGTCCTTGTCCTTTATGTAGAGAGAAAACTCATTATAATGGTCCAGGCTCACAAAGTCCAGACTCTGAGATGGAAGAAAATGACCTCCAATCCTTCTGATCACGTTCTTCTTGAAGTCTGCAAAGCAGGCGTTTCCAAGGGGAACCAGAAACTTCAAATCCGCAAATTCTACAAGTGCCAACCCTACTATATCGTTTTCACTCAAAATGCCTCCAAGTCTTTTGGCTTTGAATATACGGAATATTTTCTTTTTCTCCTCCGGCGTGCATGGTATCTTCATCCATGATCCGTTTTTCAGCCCAAACCTCAGGCCTTCTCTATTTTTCTCAACTCTTAAGATATTTTCGTACAGGATTTCTCCTGCTTTTCTATCCTTATAAAGAATCGTAAATCTATCAGGATAAAAAGACGTGGAGTATTCAAGAGTTTTCGCTCTAAACTTGTATTTACTCTGTATACTTGCCAGCGCAGTGACACTGCTTTCGGAGTTCATCTTCATTTTCTGATCTCAGTTGTTTTCAATAGCAATTGCAAAACTACTGGTTTCAACTTGATCATAAATAAAACAATAAAGCCGGGAGATTGCCCTAGAATATACCGCCAAATATCAAGACTTCCCTCCAACACTAAATATAATCTGAGGGCCCAGGAAGGAGAGAATGGCTAACGAAGTAAAATCGTTTCTTTCATCTCCTATATCTTTAGAGGCGATAGAACCAGTCAAGAAAAGAGCTAAAAGAAAGGAGCGTCCCTCAAAATGTATTTTATCAAAATCAATCTACGAAGAAACCGACCTTTCAAAGCTTACACCTAGGCAGAGAGTGCTTCATCAAAGGTACCAGGAAAGCAAGGATAATGTAACAAGTTTCTTCCTTCTGTCAAACAACATTTCTATACAAAAGCATTCAGATGATAAACCAAAGGAAGATGAAAAGGAGAATGTCTCCAATGGCGAATTCCCTCGGGAAAACACAAATGGGCCAAACTGTAGAGAATACAAGGTTGACGCACAGAATGAAAACAGATTTCTGGTTGTAACTAGCGATCTATATAGCAGCTCATGCGATGGAACCAGGGAAGAATCTATATCGTCCGAAGATGACGGTAAGATAATAGAGGCAATGGATGTAGAGTCTCCATTCGATAACGAACTACATGAAAATGCCATATACAAAGGTTGTCTAATTTGTAAAGAATGCTTTAGAGATGCGGTAAGGATATACTGTACCTTAGAAAAGATAAGTAGCATGCACAAGTGTAGCTATCAAAATTCGATAATTCTCCATAAGTACAAAATACGCCAGAACTTCAAAAAACAGCTATGCTTCAGTGCCATCAGAAAGGAAGAGGTCATGTTTGTAAAAGCGTTGGGGCAGCTTAGATGCTGTAATTCCAAAGCCTAAGAGTCATACATTATTTGGGATTTTCTATAAGGTAAAAACCGCTTGTTTATTTGCCTACTTCTTTTTCTTCAAATTCAATAACACTTTCGATCTCCTGGACTATGGGCCCAGAGTCTTCTAATCGTGCAACCCTTGTTATCTCAAGATTCTTTTCATATCTGTCCGAAAAGTTGTCGAATAGCTGGTCTCTAATCGGGCAAAACATAGATATTAGGAGCATATCAAGTATCAGCCTGGCTCCAAAGCTTAGACTTTGCTCGATCTGATAATGCAAGTCAGTCATCTCAAACGGGATTGCAACCGTGTTTATGGTATAGGTAAGAAACCCATGAAGCATAAGGCAGAAACTTAGCAGGTTTGTGCTGTCAAGAGACTTGTACTCAGATAGAAAGCTATGTTTCGTTCGGAGTATTAAAAGCAATGCCACGGAAAGGTATACTTCACTCCCGAGGAGAAACGACTCTAAAAAAACTGCTGTCTTTTCCCCCATCAGCCTTGATCTGCTATAGTAGTAATACAGAAGAGCAGGTACCCTTAGGATCGCATACATCTTAGCAAATGTGACAACGGATGTATTGAACATCGACCTTGCTACAAAGGTCCTCGTTCCAGCCGAACTAGTTTTAAATATGTCAAAGGATCTATCGCCTCCATTGAATACTGAATATGCACAAGGCCCCCATAATCCGATCAGCAAAAACACAGAGGACATCCTCAAAATCCTCGAACCAATAAGTGAAATGTTCAGAAGATACGCCAAGTCAACCTTGATGCCCTTGTATATTATCGGATAACTTTCATTAAGCCCTCCAACAAGCTCTATACTTGGTTTGTCTATCTCGAGTTTGGTACTAAGATACGCTATTATGCATATGCAAGTGCTAGAAAAAAATATAGATGTCAATGAGAAAATGGATCCAAGGCTTCTTAGCTTTCCCCTGAATATGTTGTAGCTGGGAATGGTGCTTCTGGTGGATCTCCAGATAGCAAACATTAGAAGTAACAATGAAAACACAGCCTCGTTTGTGTAAGAAAGAATCTTGGAATTGTATAAAAGATCGCTGTCTTCCATTTATTTACACCAACTATCTGGCTTTATAATCTAAGTGTTTCAAAGCTAAAACTGTGTATTAAATATCGAGGTAGGTCGTATTATTATGTTTTTTTGTGAAACATACACCATGGATAAGAAGGCCTGAATAATTCCTAATCGCTTGTATCTTTTCCTTATAACACCCAAGTATGCCCTGCTACAAACATGTAGGCGAATAACTCAGGAAGCTGACTGTTCTTAAAGTCAAAAATAATAATTGCTGTCGATCACATTTTCTTCTGGAAATTCATTAA